>NC_134417.1:63920676-64225556 GCF_030867145.1 Opisthocomus hoazin
ATGTCACAAAATTAGAACTTGGGTCAATGCAGAGGAAAAAGAATAAAAGGATTTGGTTGTCTTTTTGTTTTGTTTGAAGAACAGGGTATTTTTCCAGAATTTTTAAAAGAAAAAGTTTGTTAATTATTCTTGCAAATGATGGACAGGTGTTTATACCTAAATCTAAGAATATTAATGTAGCATTTAGTACCTGAGCTGCAAATTGTATTATAGAATGTATTATAGAATTGCAGTAACTTAAGGCTTCTATGTGTCTCTTGTTCAAAACCCTCGAGAGGTGATAATATGGGTGCATCAACAGGGAGTTTGAAAATTCCTTTTGACTCTATCTGACAGAACAGGAAATGTAGAGGAAAGCCATATTTTACTGTAACAGCAGTTATGATGTGATTATTTTCATAAGCTGTTTCTCAGTTCACAATAGTAAACTTACATGCTGTCTTGACAAGTCACCTGAAACCCAGGAGGGAGAGGCACAGAGTGTTGGCAAATATGAAATGCAAAACGAACCCCAAAAACTGGAACAAGAGAGTAAATGCTTGATAATGGCAAGCTACTCATGTTTGATGGGGATGTGGGCTATAAAACTCACTGTAAGAGGAAGGTGCTTTGGCTAGGGTGTGCCAAGAGATACTACTTTGTATTCTCAATGCTGACATTTATTAGCACATAGATAACTTCAAAGTAGCGGTCTGCTCAGTGAGATAGATTAACACATGAAGTTTGAAACTGTGAACAACAGTTTGTGTTATGCTATGATCATGCCTTAAAAAAGTCTGTGTCAGTAAACCTCAGATCTAGTGAATTCCGAAGGAACTTAGAGAGTTCAAATCCCTTTTGAACTGTGTTGGAAAGCCTAGCAAACTTACTAAAAAGGCTTGTTTTGCCAGTAGCTTCTGCAGATTTAAGTAGGGCTTGTTGGACAGCACCCCAACGCTAGTGAAGAGGACATGTAGCAGATGAGAAGCTCGAGTGCCCAATAGCCTAATCACATCATGATGTATATGGATGGATGCACATGATAAGGGCTATCCCAGTGACCGAAAAGAGATTTGCAAAAAGATGCACAGCCTGCAGTCCTTCCCACCATAAATCTTCCTCAGAGTTTTGTAGGAGGAATGGGATGGAAACTGTGAAATCTGTCAACATATTCTTTAATAGCAAGAGGAAGGTTATTTGTAAAATTTAAACAGAAGATGAAGTAACCTGGCTGTCAGAGAAAATATCTGAATAGCTGTATTTGTTGTCGCTGGGAACTGGCCATTATTAAAGAGCTGATCCCCAGCTCTTGCTTTTCTTCATTCGCAGGGTGTATATAGAGTTATTTGAAAGGCAGCAGGGCAGGGGAGTCGGAGGAAGCTTCCCAGGATGGCTGTGAGCACACGAGGAGGCCTTGCAGGCTGGTGTGAGCCGCGGGGAGGCTCGGGGGCAGAACCAGTGGTCAAAAGCCCTTTCCTTTCTCTGTGGCTAAGCAGGGACAGCAGCCTCCCTGTCTGGGCATCACTTATGGGGGTGCGGGATTTGTTCTTGTGGGGGTTCCATGCCCTCGTTGAAAGCACAAGAAATGAGACAAAATCATGAAGCAGAGCTGCTCCTTCATGGAGCTATGAACTAATATTTTAGCATCATCGAGACTTAACAGATGAGAGTGCCCTATTGCCTGGTTCTTATTATAGTCATGGCAAAGGACAACTTCAGGTTTTGTACTGAAGTAAGAATTTGGACAACAGTGCTCAAGAGCAGTATTTATGTGACAAAGTAAGTTTTAATTGACAAAACAGGAGCTAAAATCCTCAGACAACTTTATTCAGCAGAAACACATTGTTTTTCTCTTTGGCATGTAAAGAATGCTCAGGCTTATATTTTCCCAGTATTATTCACACATGCTCCTGCTTAGGATACTACATGATAGGAACATTTCGTCATGCAGTGTCTAGTCTGCTGTGACTCACAGAAAAAGAGACAGCATTGACAGGAAGAGTAAGAAGAGTTAGTGTGCTGAAATAGTTCTTGCCTTTCTAGAAAAGAAACAGAATTTTTTGTAGTTAAAAATACTGAACAGTTTAAAAAATATTATCACAAGTGTGTTGTAAAACAAAGTACATCGAACACCTTCATTTATAAAATACTTTAATTTTTGATTGTAGAGGTCACTGAATCTCACAGTGAAATCACAGTGAAGTATACTAATGATGGTAACACTGGCAAGGTTTTTGTATAGACCTACACACAGCAAGACTTGTTAAAGTACAGTCTTAGTGTTTTGCTACACCAGCAATAAATATATTTGCCTGAGGTCCCCTGTCGCTTGGTGGAAACAATGCTATCAGATAAAGTGTTAATTACATCGAAGTCCATTGTCTAGAAAATTTAGACTATCATTTATTTCACACCTTTCTTCTGGGAGATAATAATTGTTAAATACCAGAACAATTTTGTAAATTAATGGTTTCCATGTTAAATTTGATTTTTCTGTTAGCCGTACTCCTGTTTTATGTTTTCACTTACAATTACTTGGGCTTAATTCAGTAATAGAAGAACCGTGCTTTTTCCGCTTACTGCTAAAGTCTGTAATAAATATAACGTGACTGTATAGGTAAAATAATTAGTCTGGCACTGCATGACTTTATAGTAGTTGAAGACACTTCTCTGTATAGTGAGTTAATCATCAATCCCAATGTCTTTTACAGAATAGAATTAAAGAACCATGGCTTTGATCAGAGAAGTAGGGGACGTGTTTGCCCAAGTTAGGTTGTGAGTAGAAAAAGTAACTCCACTAACAGTAAGAGCATTTCAGATGTCAAATGGCCACAATAATGTATTAACGGAATGTATACAGTCATCAAAATCCCTGCTTTGTGTAATGGAAAAATACCCACTCTTCAACAGTCACAAGGAGTATAAACCTTTCAAATTGATACTTGAATCTGTAGAATAACAATAGGAAAATGGAATATAGAGTGAATCATCCAGGTCTTGTCAACTAGAAGCAACATGAATAGTTATGGACAGGCACTATGATAATTAAGATTCAGGAATTGATTTAGTATGCCAAGCTGTCCTCTAATTTGTGTGGTTATTAAGGTGAAATATTTAGGTCTCAGGAATGAAATTTTCCTGCTTTGATTCCTACAGTACAACTGACAATTAATCTTGAAAAATACCAAAGTGTTAATCCTCAGGGGAGCTTCTCACCTGGGTCTGCTTGATGTAAATTAGATGCACTAATATGAGTCTGAAAAAATTTATGCCAGCGTTGATATCAGCCCATGGAGTAATGTTTAATAACCGAGAAAGATGAGGGATTGGATATTGGCTTTAGAAAAACTCAATTTAGCTAGAAAGAAAAAAATGTGCTTCAATGGACAGTGTTTATGGCCTGACAAAGGACTAGATGGGAGAGGCAGTATCTAAAATGGATATTAAACTTTTGAAGAAGGCTATTAAAAGTTATTGAGTTAATCAGTGGACAGTCTTTTAGCCCTTGGCTAGGTATAGTTTTCAGTGCTAAAAAACATCGCCTGTATCTCTCTGAGAACACAGTGAAGAAATGCAATTAGTTTTGCTGATGCATTCACATGCCAAGGTCAAACTCAAGACAGAGGATTTAGGTTTGACCTCTGTGAATTTCCACATGCTAGAACTAGTCTCAACTGTATTTTGTACCTCGGGGAAACTGATGTCTTTTATTAGCAGAGTGTCTTACAAGAATCCAAAAACATAGCCTAGGCTTGTATTGGAAGATACTTTTATGACTTGTGTTTTTCCAAAATACTTGTGTGATTTTAGAAATCCTATAGTAGGCACAGTTAACACATGCTTAAAGTGGCTGTATGGATTTTCAATTTTTAGACATTTGATTTTGCTTGTTGAATTGCTATAATTATATCTGAAGACAAAAGGGTTTAATCATGTAAGCTACACCAATAATAGGATTTGACAGAAGAATTGTATTAGACAATTTGCAGCTAGTGAGTCCCAGAATAAGCACAACTTCATGCAGTAGTGAGCCTATTACAAACAGTGATGGCAGCCCTGCTCCAAGGTCGGTCAAGGATCAAGGAAGTAATTTGCTTAGCATCTCTGGAAAAACAAACCCTCCTCCCTTTCACAGTGTTTTACTACAGATGTATGGCAAAAACAATTCACTTGGGATCTCTGGTTATGTTTTAGTAGGCACACAGGCTTGAAGTGGACCATGTGGGTCATTGGGTTCAGCTTCCTACAGTCATCATGAGGTAGAAATTTAGTTTAGAACCGTCAGACAAAAAAGTTTTTTTCAGAAGTCATAGGTCACTAAACCCTGACAATTACTTTACAATATTCTAAGAAAAAAAACGTTTCCTCAAGTATTCTTCTTTCTTCCTCCAGGATGACGTATTCCCTCATAGGCAGTTTTATGTTTTATTTTGAAACTTTGCATTCAAACACCATTTTTCTCCAACAGTTGAACTTGATTATGGCATAATAGTTTGGATAGTAAAATTTACATTTTTTTTCTATTCACATACCACTAAAATAGTTATTGTCAGTACAATTGAAGTGCTTAAATTATGGAGTAAGTGTAATATAAAACATGATATTCCTTCATATGTATACAGAATGTTATATTGTGTTTGGATGCAATGGTACTGCAACAATTGGTGACACAAATTACTTTCACAGTCATTATGTGATACTGCATGTACTATGTGCTGTCAGGTGCCATGAAGCATAAATATGATTCTATTGTGTAAACAAACAACTAGAAGTTTCCGACCTTGTTACTGTGTAATAAGTTTTATGTTGTTTTGGACAAGGAAATAAAATGAGATTTACCGAGGCTTAGGTTAGAATAAGAGATAAGCAACCATGTTAAAAAACAAATATCCATGTGGAACAATAATAGAGCATTGTTAAGGACTATATTAATGAAACGGCCCTGTTGTTGTGCTCCGAATTCTTCCTTTTATGCCACCTGAAGTTTTCTTAAGAAACTATTTTCTTTCTTATAAGTAAGAAGTTTTTATTTAGCATATGGCTATCCTGTTATAGAATGTTGTACACCTATCGGCTGATAATCCATCCCTAGCAAACATGGTTTGTTCCTCAACCTTTTAGAAGACTAAAAATTGCTGAAGAACATCAGGCAGCAATACTGTTGTGGGTGGTTAAGTGGTATATGGAACTCAAATACGTTTCTAAATTTTATCTGTCCCTTTTTCTGAAATATATGCTGTTGATACAACGTTATACAGTATTCAGCTACTTAAAATGGCATTCATTGCAAGTTTTTTAATGTCTGACTTATAGGCTGTATCTGTAGGAAAAATTATAATGTGAAAATGGTATAATAGGTGTGAATAATATGGTGCAACCTTTATAATATTTACGGTTGTCTGTAAGATTTTGTTTTTTTTACCTGGTATGTCCTGGTGAATAGAAATTTAAACAGAATCTCAAAAAAAGTCAGAAATGTTAAATATATTCATTCAAGATATAAATGATTGCAAATATTAGGTTGTTGTATAGCTATTCTGGGCTTTCAGTGTGATTTTGCAGTAGAATATTGCAGACTTACTAAATTGAATGGAGACACTCATGAAAAAACTGCTCAGTTAAACTCCATCCCTTTTTGCTTCCAGCAATTACTTGTCGCAGACAAGACGGAGGGCAGGCTGACATCAGTGAGTGCCTTAAATACTCTGGCCCATTACCATCCTTAACACAGACGTGCCAGATTCCCTGCCAAGATGACTGTCAGTTTACAAACTGGTCAAAGTTTTCTTCCTGTAATGGGGAATGTGGAGGAGTCAGGACGAGAAAACGCACTCTTGTCGGTAAGAGTAACAAGGAAAATAATACATCTTTTATTAATTATTGCTACTGTTTTGACTAAAACCTGTGTTGTTCTGAGGTTCCCCTGCAACAAGCAAGTGATGTTTGTCATTGTGGCAGAAAGCAGACCCAATGTCACTGTCATGCTCTAGATACTGTTGGTGGAACAAAAAAAGAACCCCTCAGGAGAGCAAACTCCTGCCATATGTGTCAGACTCTTGATCGTGGGGAAGTGGCTAAAGAGAAGATGGGAGAACAGAGGAGGCCAAGGTTTCTTCTAAATGGAGCGCACATAGTAAACAGCAAAGCAGAACATTTTTTTTTATGACAGGCAAGTCAGCATTGGCTGTAGTTCCAGGGAGGTGAAAAATATAAAGCGGCATAATTAACTAACAGTCTGATCCAGTCTGAGAAAATAAAACAAAAAGACTTTACCTGCAGTTTTGTTGAACCCTGTGTTATCTTTCACCAAAAGGTGCACAAAAGTTTGCTATTTAAAAGGTTTTCATACTATGTTTATTCCAAATCCTGATTCTGCAGCCTGTTTCTGTGCACAGAGGTCAGGAAGGTTGCTGCTTTATGGTTTGTCACTTGTACAGAATTATGGCCTTGAGATCGTCTGTTTGTGCTAAGCATTCAACAAACAGAAGAAACAGACCTTTGTGGTGACACTCTCTGAAGAAGTTTATCTGAGTTACAGCTTAAAATATGAAAATATTTTTTCAAGAGGTTCTTTTTGGTTTGTCTTTGCTAAAACTTTATTTGACTGATGGTTTTCAGGCAGATGTTGGAAAATTTAGTCAATTTTAAAAAGGATATAACTCACAAACTCTCACTGATTGGCTCAATGGTGTGAAAAACCACAGACCTTCAGCTCTTCAGCATGGTGTGGGTAGTGTGAGGCACTCAGGGAAGTCCAGAAGAACTTTGCTTTGTTCTGCAGAAGGAAAACTCTTCACATCACTCAAATCACTTTTAGTCCCAAACAAGGTTAAGAAAGTTTAATTTTATTAAGATAAGAAACTAGATTTGGAAAACTGATAATGAAAATGAGAGTGGCCACAGACCTGATTAATAATTTGCATTTTCTTGGTTTATGTGCAGTTTCTCAGTTTAGAGAGCGGTCCACAATTTTTTTTTTGATTCCTCGGCAACCATGATTCCATGCACAAGCTGTATCTCGCCAGTATTGCCTAACCAGACTGAATTCTCATCAGATTCAATTGGTTTGGTTTTGTTTTTATTACACTGAACTGTAATTAGGAAAAAAAAAGTCTTGCTGAAATTCCCCTGGAGCTTCCAATAGAAAACCTTTTAATAGAAAATCAGGTGAAAGTGGATTTTATTTTTATTTTTTTTAAATTGGTGGCAGACAAATCAACAATCATCTCCCCTTAACAGGTTCAGGTGTTAACCCACTCACATTCCTTTTCCTACTTCTGCTCTTGGCTACACCAGGACTTCCCTCTCGGATGGTGTTTTCATGCATTAGAAATACTACAGCAGCTGAGTGCTTTTCAGCCTTAAGCTTTGGTTTACCTTTTTTGAACTTCTCAGCTGCAGTCTGGAATGTCATATTTATGATTAAGCCAGTCCTTTCTCCAGCTGAATATATGCTCTCCAACTTCTTTCTGTTGTCCATTCTTCCATTGCCTTCACCCAGCAGCTCAGATCACTGCATGAGACAATATGTTGCTTAATTTTCTGCCATATTTCCGGACACAACTAAGAATTATCTTTTGTGGGTGATTTTCCTCTTCATTAGGTAGAGCCTTTCTCAGTCTTGTGATGCTCTGTTACTTTGTGTCCCTTGAAAACTCTTGAGGTTTTTGTTAACAGAATAAAAAGTTTTTCCAGTGATACCCAACCCTTTGCTGCAAACTTTTCCTTGGTCCACATAATGGACAACCTTTCACTTTGAAACATTTTTTCTTCAACTTCTTTTTAATCTGTTTTATTTCTTCTGCATGAAATGAATAGAAAAAAAACATGGTCTGCTTCTAAATTATAACTGAAACCTCGAGAGTGAGACTTGGCCTCTGTCACAGCACTGTTTGCCAATTAGTCTGTATTGTCTGTGGTGGAGGAAGGCTAGCTAAGAGGGGTGCCCATTAGCAGCCTCACAAAGAATGTGATAGGATCCAAACCCTATCCTCTGCTCCATCCCCCTGTAAATCAGAAAACCTGTGGCAGTGAATAATTCATGATCTTCAAGAAGGCTCACTGTGACTGTCTCATAACTTCAGTGAACTTTATGCCAGGGTTGCTTCCCCAAGGGAAAAAAACCCTGACTAACAATCTTTTTTGTTTTAAAAACAAAGCAACAAAGAACAGATTCTTTTACCACACTGTTAACACTTTGAGATGCTTTCCTGTCCTGAGTGAAGTTACCCCTTCAAACTTGCTGAGGCTATCATGTATGCTGTAGTGTATTCTCTGCGGCAATGTGCTACCCAGGCTGACACGTAAAGCTGACTTGGAATGAATTTATAATTATTTATGGTGAAAATGAGGAGGAGAAGTGCATTTTTAGTATGAAATTGTGTTTTCAAAAGAAAGGTTAACTTTTCTTTCGGTACCTTCTTTCTATTCTAAATGAAGGCAGTAGTAAATATAAGCACCAAGGGTGCTGCAAAGTTATGTTCATTGCTTTGTTTTGAATAGCAAGTAAAATACAACAGAATATTAATTTACAGTAGTATCTAAGTAAAAAGAATTTTTAAAACTATTTTTGCAAAGACTTCTACATTAATATGTATGAGCCATCTAATATGGAAAGAAACACCGAGCAAACTTTACCAAAGAGAAGATTAAAAATAGATTTAATGGGAAGTGGAAGGTGAGTGAATGGCTTCACTCCAGTTGGGGAAGGAAAACGAACTAGAAAAGATTTGAGAAGAAACACAGAATCATAAAAGGTGCTTATTCCATTAGAGGGGAAGAATGGTAATTCTCAACAGATGTACGATAACAGGTGATGAAATGAAAGGATTTTGACATTTTGAAAGGAGGTACTGCTATAGCAAAGGTGCATGTTACTTCTGCAATTTCCTTCAACTTTAGACAGTTTTAACCAGAGAGAATTTTTTTTTTATTGGACTGCTTACTGCTGATAAAATAGGGAAAAAAAAAAGTAGATTTGTGTAATTGCTACCTTTTTCAAACTGTACCCCCCAAGCACTTTTATCCAAGGTAAATATAAATACATGGCTTTATTTCAAAATATGTTGCCTTGGTGCAGACTGTAGCCATTCATTACTTTAGAAATTCAAGTAATTAACCTAAATGAATAAAGATTAATGTAACTAGGTTTATGCATATGTGTTTGATTGCAAGCACTTGTTATAGATGTCTAAATTTTTTTGGAGGTGTAAACTGTTACAAACTTTCTAAAATAATTATTTCTTCTTTGTAGGAAAAAGTAAGAAAAGAGATAAATGCAAAAATTCTCAGTTGTATCCTCTGATTGAGAATCAGTTTTGTCCATGTGACAAGTACAGTGCTCAGCCTGTGGGAAACTGGTCAGACTGTATTTTACCAGAGGGCAAGCTGGAAGTATTGCTGGGAATGAAGGTACAAGGAGACATCAAGGAATGTGGACAAGGCTATCGTTACCAGGCCATGGCATGCTACGACCAAAACAATCGACTTGTGGAAACATCACGATGCAACAGTCATGGTATTTATAAACCTCTTTTCTTTCATCTGCTTTCTTATGTGCTTCATTTCGTTTAATGTAATATGTGTACAGGTAGAATTAGCAGATTATTATTTATTGCTTAGGCTGCATTTTATCCCAAAGCACATTCAAACCCAGCACACATTTTTGCTGACTCACAAAATAGTAAACTTAATTTTTACTGATAACTACAGTGCAACATTTTAAAATAAATTCATAAAATAAAATTAGGCATTTTAATAGATAAAAGTAAAATATTACTGTTTTTTCTGATAACTGTACCTGGACATTTGAGAATGTAGCCATTTAGAAGTTCAGATCCTCAAAAAGAAAACAGGAACAGTATAGGACTATTGTGCAAAGGCTGAAATTATTTCCACAGATTCTTTAGATAGCTTTAATCTCCTTAAATAGCCTTATCTCTACCATTTGCTCTTCAGCACTTTAACAGGCCTGTATTGACACGAGTTCAACAGCACGCAACACTTTCTCTGTGTAATTCTGTCATGAATAAAACTAGGATATTTAAAGTCTTTATATTCTTTGTATTCACATTACTCCTGGAGGGAACAGTGATCCTTCCGAAAGTGGATGCATCTGTAGTGTTAGGATCAAAACTGGCACTTTCTGATTTTCAGTGAGCCAGAAATGTGCTCGTTTACATCACTGGAGTTTTTGTGTTCATTTGTTTTCCTGCCTGCAGTCTAAAATTGTATCTGAGCTATTGGTATGAAAAGCTGGATGTTAGACTCCGTGCCATTAAAAGGTCAATGTAAATTTGATTTGTATATGTATTCTACTTTAAAGTGTTAAATTAAGATGGCAGAAATTTCATTTATTTAGCTGGATAAAGTTAAAATAGCTAATCAAAGAAATTGAATTACTTAAGGGGATGTTAATTAGCACTATTAATTCCTGATTAGAGCTATGATAAATTGGAAACCAAATGTATCAAGCCAAGCTGTAGCTTACCTTTTTTGATTCAATGGAAAAAGTGAGCATTAAGCTTAATAACTCAAAGCAAAGCTGGAAGATGATTTGTGAATAATTTTCTCCCATGTTTATTTTTATTCAAAATCATTTTTTGCTGTAGTTAACTCATACTGAAAGGTAAGTTTGCATAAATACATCTGAATGGCAAAGTCTAAATTCTAAACTCGCATTGGACAGGAAATCTCTCTACGCTGAGAATGTTCTTCAGTTCTGTTCTCATCTGTTTGTTCTGGTTTGGGGTCCTGCAAAGATCTAGTTTTTTTCTTTTGTGTAGTCTGAAAGGGACATGCTGCACTTGCTTAGACTGACCAGGACCATTTGCCGTCTTTGTAGTACCAAAAGATGCAGCTACCTCTAATGACCAGCAGTTGTGTGAGCACAGATCTGCCTGGCTGGGTGGCTGTCCTGAGGGAATTAGAAAGCTTCTCAGAAAGCTGGTAGGGAACACTGGAAAAAGAGTTGTGGAACAATCTGAAGTGTTCAGAAGATACCGTTATAAAATACACAACTGAAACTTTTTCCTATTTCTTTGTTGTTTTTTTTTTTTAAACTGTAAGTGTATGTGACGCTATGTCAGAAATCAGTATTCTTTCAGCATGAAGTCCAGAGTGACTGTTGAAAAGTGGAAAATTATGAAAGATCTTAAGCCCTTGGGAAACTAGAGGGACTGATGGACTACTGCAGGTCAGTTTTCATTGACTTGGAGAATGGGGACAATCAGGTTTTGTGTCAACAGCCAAGGGGAGACACATGAGGGGTGGAGCTGTCTGTCCAAGAGAAAATTGTAAGTGTTGTATGTGGTAGGTAACGTGCTGCTTGAAGTAGCTTGCAAAAAGCAGTGGGAACCCTTTCTTTGTGTAGAATGAGCATGGATGTAGCTGCTTTCAAGCCATGGCAATGCAGGTTGAGGTGCAATTCCATTTCAGGAATCAGAAAGATATAAAAAAGGATAAAAAAATGGGAAAAAAAGATATGCTCAACCATCTTTGTTTACCCTGTTATAACTCTTCATGATAGCAATTTCTAATCTAATGAATTTTATCAGTGAATGTCGCCTACACTCACAGTGACCACAATGAATAATAATCCAGCAGAAAAACTACTAACAATATATTGTTATTATACCTACTGTACCCTGGGCTGTCATTTACATGCTATTAGCACTAGCAGGCTCCAGAAACAACCTTCCCAAAACAGAATATAGCATTGCTTCTGTTTGGGTTTTCTTTCTACAGTTCCATCCCTTTTTTCTCATGGGATATCTGAAGTCTCTTTTAGCTCTCTTTGTAAACTGGAAATCTTTGTAAGTCATTACTATATTTATTGGAGGTTGGGAGGCCTGAACCCTTTGTTTTTGGGGTTGTTTTGGGTTTTTTTGTTTCAAATTCTTTCTCTCTAGATCAGTTTATTAAGGTGTCTGATTCTTTTATTCCTCCCCCCATTTCTTTACCTGCTTTTGATAGTGAAGCATGCGGCATCTGTGTGTGTGTTCTCATCAGTTTCAACTGAGGGAGAGAATACCTTTTTCTTGGTCCATGGTGTAGTTCATGGGCAGACGAAGCTTGGAATTGCTGTGCTGTTGAACTAGTCCTGCATTCCTTGCACTTCATAAAATTCCTAAAAAGGAATTTCAGTTGTACAGGGAATGAGGTATCTAACCTGATATTGATGGTAATGAATTAAACTGATGCTAGGGAACACGTTGCTAAAATCACGGTTTTCTTTCCAGTAACTCTTCTAGAACAAAAATCTGTTATTGATGGGTGTTGTACAAACACATAGTGCAGATTATTTCTAAGGCTCACCTAATTTATTGTCGGCCTTCAGCTTTTTTCCAGGTTTAGCATACTTGTGCATATACAATGGGGCTAGAATATATGATATAGAGGTTTCAGTCTAATTTCAGTATGTTTGCTGCCTTTTCTGGATAACTCCTTTGTATTCATGGATTGCATTCTGATGATTTATTTTTCTCAACATGTGTAAACTGCTGTTTTGCCAGTTAAACTGATTTTGTATCTTGGTAGTATTTATGATGTTTTCCGTGTTATTTTCATGCCCTTGGTCTATGACAGTTCTTCAGTTTGGCATCATCTCTAGATCTCAGTGTCCTGTCTATTTTATTCTTTCAGAACAAACATAAAAGCTATATTACGCCAAATCAACAAGGGACTTCTGTGGTATCACAATAGTTACCCCACCTGCTAACAAATAAAAGTGCCTTGTAGCTTCCCATTAATCTGCTTTTAGTTTTTCAAGCTAAACTTGACAGGGGACTCATAATTCAAGTCTGCTTGGGTTATTTTTGTAAATTCTAACAGAGTTCCTTATTTCCCTATGGAAAAGATAGAACTGAATTTTTCACTAATTTTGTAACTGATCCAAAGAAGAGTAGTCACATTTTTCAGCTATGTTATCTTGTTTATTCAGAAATTTGTTTTACTGTTAGTTCCTGTGAGTCTGTTGTTTCTTTTCCAAGTAGTACAGTATGTAATTGCAGTTTTTGTGGATATGATTTGGTGAATTAGCTTGGACTAGGAGAGAAGTCAAGACCATTATTTAAGGGAAGATGTTTCCTATGTTGTGTCCAACTTTTACCTGGACTTTTGTTATCTCCTGACACTATGAAATCATGAGGTGGGAGATGGGGATAATTGTACTTCTTCACCTGTGACAACATCATCTAAATCTGACAAGCGGGACAAACTACACCCACACTGACGTTATTAATATATCATGGGATACGTTGTGTCATATACTAAAATGCCACAAGAAATTCAAATTGCAAGACTGTCAAAAGTTTTATGTAAACACTGCCACGTAAATTTATGAGGCTATGAACAGGTCAGTGTTGCAAGTCACACTGTTTTGAGGGAGAGGAGTCAGAAGACAGAACAGCTCTGCAGTGCCAAAAAATTCAGAAGCTGTTTGTTTCATGAAATGTTGGGTTTATAATCAGAGCTCACCTGACTGAGGAAAGAAAAGGTAAACAGGAGCAGAAGAATAAATGTTTCAGACCTCTTTTTGCTGCTTGACAAATCTCATTTTCAAAATATTTGAGAATAGTTAACTAACAGTTTTACAGACACCAAGGAGCTAAAGGAATGGGGCAACACAAAGAAAGCCTCTAAAAAGGCCTCTAAATTAATAGACCCATAAGAAGATTCTTTCAATAGTCTTTGAAATTTTGGGTGCAGCTATGAAGTCCCCAGTATGAACAAGTTTCTCAAAAAGACAGGAGTGAGCATAACTCTGAAAAAAAGGAAAGGCAAAATAAGTTTAAATAAATCCGTTGTTACTGCTAGGTGAGAACACTGGAGAAGCAGAGGGCAGAGTCCTTTTGAGAGGGTCCTGAGCTTTCTGTAGCTTAACAGGTACTTCAGAAGAAAACTCATACTAACAGCTGAAAATAGACCCAAGTTTCATCTGCAGAGGGGCAAGGTGGATATTTTTACTTTTTTTTTTTGTCTTCATTTTTTTCGGTTTTATATATGCCTAATATTTTGATTTTTCTTTTCAAAATATTTTGTTTCAAATTTGAGCTAAATTTGTTGATGAAAGAGTTGGCATGATTCAGCAGCCGTTTGAAATATTCTGCCACTGGTATTTTTCAGCCATACCAGTTCTGTGGAGTGTGGGCAGGAGCAAACAGCTGACAGTTTTCAACAGATGCGGTAATGTCAGCTAGAAGTTGTAACTGAGCTGTTGTTTACCTGTTTTCTTTGATGGAAGACACATAAATTGTCATTTTTATGGTTTCTGCTTTGTTTCAGTACTACATAGGTAATTTTGCTGGAGAAATACAAAAATGTGTAATTTGCTTGATAGTCAAGCATGAGAGGTTTTTTTTTTCCCTTTAGAAAAGCAGCAGTTGTTTTTCATAGCTTTATCCCTGTCATCATTAGTATACTAGAGCTGTGTGGATAACAACATGTGTCTGCCACCAATCTGTTTTGGTGTGTTTCTGAAAAAAATTGAAAGAGAGTCTCTTCATGATCCTTTCAAACTGTACCTTGGATTTTTTGTCACAAAAAATCAGAAGCAGGCCACTGTCATGCTTATGCACTACGCTATTTACTCTTCAATATTTAGTTTTCCTCCATTATATATCAATTATGAATCATGACCCACATAAGCTAAGTGGTGGTTGTGGTTGTGTGCGCATAGTGAAGGCAAACATAGTGGCGTGGCAGACAGATGCAGCATTTTTATATAGGTCGTTTTACCCTTCTTAATTCATGTCAGTTTACTGTTAAGACCTTAGGCACAGTGAACCAGTCCAGGATAGTTTCTCTGCTGCCTTATTAGTGTGAGATTATTTCCCCCTTTAGCATTAATTAAGTGAGATGCATTGATTTGTGCTGATTTTACAAAGCCCTCCATGGCTACAAGGCTTATGCAGGGGATTAGAGAGGAATATCTGCGTACCAGTGAATACTTCTACAACAGCTGCTAGGAGTAGCAACATGAATTGAGGAATTTTGTATTTAATTGCCTATGTGTGAAATAGTAAGATCTTATATGTTATAACAGATCCTACAGGGTCCAAGATGCCAGTTAGAAGTTGCTGTATCCACTTGTGCTAGGATTTTTTTAAGTCTTTTTTTTCACTTTCCATATTCTAACCTGAAGCAATACAAATTTACCAATAAAAAATAGCAGGGTTTTAAAATTCAATTGAGACTTTCTGTCAAAAGTTTATTCTAAAATAAATATATTTCCCATAGAAGATTCTAATCTAGTATGGCAGTAGGCTTAGGTTCTCAAATTGTTATTAGGATAGTTTGCTGTTTTATAGCTTGTATCTTTTCCAAGATTTTTTGTTTATATATATATATACAAGATGCCATATTTGTCCTGTTGTATGTTCTCTAGGAACGTGCTACCTATTGCCCTGCACCAGAAATACTAGCTTAGGCCTCTGCATTATGGTGCCACCATATCTGCTCTGTCAACAGGCCATCAGTCATGAAACAGTCATCCATCAACCCAAAGACCTGTAGTTAGTTCGCCAGAGACAGAACTGCAGAGGCAGAAGATAGTTAAGCATTAACAATTGCTCCCAGGTTTTAAGGCTTTGAGGGATAATACTGAAAAGAAAGAAAAAAGCCTCATGGAGTTCAATCTATCTTTCTAAGGGGTAGGCAGAAATATGAATAGTTTTAAGAAATATATATATATACTGTTACAGGTGAAATGTAAATAATTGTATTTTTCTTTGTCCACGAAGATGACATCCAAGAACTTCATATTTCCTTGAAAAAAAAATATTTATTAAAGAACATAAACCATTCTGGCATTGCAGTTTTTTTCTTCGAAACATAGCATGACATTTTAGTCATGAAAGCAGAAGCATAACTCTGTCAGTCCTAAGGACATAAGAGTTCATGTAAACACTTTCTAAGATGTTCTTTTTGTCTGCACACTTGAATTTGTCGGTCTGTTCTTACACAGTGCAGATGTAGTTTGTAGGGAAAAATCTTATATCCACCTACTTCTACTGCTTTGTCATTAGACAAAGAGCGAAGTCCATTAAAGTCCTCCATTACAAATTATCCATCACATCTATTAATGACTTTGTTCTAGGAGTCCAGATTTTATAGCCAGTTAGCAATGGGACAATAAACCTTTTCTGTTTAATAGTGAGTTCAGTTCACAGTCCTAGTGGTTCAAAGCCATTTGTTAAGTTGTGGTTCAGTAATAAATCTTTAATGATAGAATAGCCATGCTCTCGGTCATAGTAGCCAACTCCCCATTTCACAGCCTTGTGAAGTTCAGCTGATAGGAGTTGCAATAATTGAGAAATTACTGCACTGGGTAAAGGAATGGGCCTTAAGAGATGGGTGTTTCTTTCCAATACCCTTCCAGACCATGCAGGGGCAATGCTCTGTACCACAGCATCCCAACATCTCATCTCTCCAACATCCATCAGATGTTGTGGGGAGAAAGAAGAGCTGCAGGAAGCATGCAGTGAAAGATTTTAGTCCAGAAGAGAAGAAGCAGGCAAAACATGAACTGCTGATGTCCAGAGAACATATTTTCAACCTTTACAGTGTTGGTCTTCTATTTCACTGTCCATCCCTCACCTTCACACTTTTTTCCTCAGCTCTTCTTCATAGCCGCTTCACTGCTCTCATTCTCTCCTTCTCTCTCCATGTATTGTATTTCTACCTTGGTGATTTCTTGTTTGTTCTTTAAACCTCAAGGCTCTAGCATACCATTTGATGCAATTATATAATACAACCTGTCTATATGATATAATTATGTGATATTCCACTATACAGACACACACACATACACATTAGAGGACTGTTTTTTAATAAGATTTTACACTGGCTATCACAAGGGACACCCTTTCAAGGACAATTAGAACAGAGTGGAAACAAGACTGAAAATTGAAAAATGGCTCATTCGTGTCTGTTTCATGTCAGAAACGATATACCTGCATCACCAGTCCCATTTGCATTTAATATTTCTGGTTTCTGTGTTGCTGTTTTCTATGTATTTTTTTTCTGTATCATAATGTGCTTTCTTCTCACTTGCTAAAATTTTTATGGTGTGGACTAAGTCTACCCATACAAGCACCTGAAATTTAACAGAAACAGCCAAAAGAAAGAGTATAAACTCTGAACATCTGCTTTCTTGGATTTCAGGGGTGGTTGCTATGAACTTCTGGAGATTATCATCCTTAGTCACCCTAAAAGATATGTTGACATCATACACACAGAAAGGGATCTGAGGTGATGACATGCTTCAGAGAAGCTTTTTCTGAAAAGTACCATTATATGGGTAGTAAATGAAGTTGAAAAAGTCCTCTGCAAGAAGTAATTTTTAATTTTAATTCAGTCTTCTTTCTTGGCTAGAGAAGTATCTGCAAGCAATTTGAAATCTGCTTCTGCCTGGGTTCTAAGGGAGTCTAGTGGCGCAGCTACACACTAAATAGTCTGTAGGGTGAATATTGAGGTGCCCGAGAGGAAAAGAAGATGCCGAGGGATGAATACGCCAAAAACTTTTTAATAACAGATATAACGGGGTCATTTTCATTCTACACACTAATTCCTATAGAATGCAAATCAGAGGCCACAGTTTTTTCATTTCTTCCCTTTTTCTCTATTTTTATCTGTGGGAACATTCTTCATTACATTTCGCTGTCTGGTCAGGGGATAGCAGACTAGGCTCTTGAGGGCATGGCATGCTGTTTGTGCTTCACCAAGATATTACTTTTGGCAGGATGTTTATTTCTTTCCTCCTCTTTCTTGGTTTTCTATCCCTGTGCAGTAGGTCTTTACAATTGTCTTGACTCTATGTTGAGCCTTTTATTTTCATCTTCCCTCTCCCTGTCATTTCTTACCCTTTCTTCTATTCCCCCTCAGTCTCTCTTTTTTCTTGTGTCTCCTCCGTTGTTTTGACTTCTGACTCTTTGCCATGAAACGTAACTTCACTCATTAATTTTCTTTTCCTTCTCTTTGGAGAAGGCTTGGAAGCTATGATACTCCTTTGTGGATCCCTTTATTCTCTTCATGTCTTTGACCTATTTTTTATCCAGTATGCTTAGTGTACCAGTGGTTGGGAGTTTTTTATGCTTGTCTTGCATAATAATAAGTGTTTTTCTCTCTGCTCTCGAAATATGTTCCCGCAGTTCCAGTAGCTCCAAGCCTTCCTATCTTGTAGAGCTTCTTTTTATGCCTTCAGTGATTGACTCCATTCTTGTTCTCTTCTTCATGTGTCTTTTCTATTCTTCTTGTTCAGCTGGTTAATTCTCATATGTGGAGTTCAGGTCTTGATGCCAGCTTTTCCGAGGAAATAGGAAGGAGGGAGAGGAGAGCATCATAGGCAAGATATCCTAGAGATGGCATAGGAAAGAGCTGTATGGTGAGCAGAAGCCATTCCATGAAGCTTATAGGAGTAAGGACCCAGTATAAAATTTCAGTTCAGTATTTTTTCATTATAAAGTGGGTGGGAAATGTCAGCTGACCCACTGCATCCTCTCTGAAATGCGCTAACATATAAGCAAGCTCATTGTTTTCTGTGTTGTGACTCTTACTAAGACACTATACCTGTAATACGATGCTGTTCTGGCTTTATTACATTCTATGCTAAAGCAATTTTAATGGCTGACTTCAATATAGTTATTTCATAGATAGTGTAAAAAAAGGTTGCTGTAGTGGTATGGTTTCATCTGATATTTTATGGAATCATTAGAACTACAGCCCAGTATAATTAAAATGTTACCTGGCACTTACGTATATGTCCTGGGTTCAGCTGGGATAGAGTTAACTTTTACAAAAATCTGGTTGGGCTGACTCAAACAGCCAATCAAATGGGATATTCTATACCATGTGAATGTTATTTAAGTGGAGATCTGGCTGAAGGAGGGGCTTTTGCTACTCAGGAGCAAGCTAAGGATCGGGTGGTGAGAACACTACATGTTGTATATGCTTTTTATCAGTATTAATGATTGCTGTTTTTTTCTCCCTTTTGCCACTCTGTTAAACTGTTCTCATCCCAACCCAAGAGTGTTGCCTTTTTCTTTCTGATTCTCCTCCCCATCCCACCGGGGAGGGGGAAGGAGTGAAAGAGTAACTGCGTGGTTGGTTGTGGCAAATTGAGGCAACACCACAGCAGTATGATATAGTGTATTTGATATCGTGTCTGTCTGCAAGATTCTAAAAATCTTGTTAAACTTTTTGGCTAATATTCTCATTACCTCAAAAAAAATCTTTATTGTCCTTGTTTGGATGAACTGAAGGCAAATAAAAGCAAAATAGTTTCTAATTTGTCAATCATTTTAGTCTAGTATGTTCTACTCCTTTGGTAGGCTATGAAGTATTTCCATGCTATAGTTTTCAAAGTCCCAAAATGTCATGATACCTGGAGAAGTCCTTTTCTATGACTGGGGTAGATTGGGAAGATCCCTTTCAGATTAAGACAATTTAAAATAGCTCAGAGGTTTATGGAAGTCCTTAAAATAAAGTCTTCCTGAGACAGCCTGTACTGGTTAAAGTTACCTATTTAAGGATATACGATATATTTAAGGCAACCTGAGTTTGTTTCTTCCAGACATTAATTACAGAGGCAGAAATTTAACAAATGCTAAGTGGCAAAATTATGTTATAGTAAAAAGGTTTCTTCAGAAAACAATTACTTAGACGTTATATTGAAAGTAAAGGCAGCATTTCAGAATCTCAATAAAATTCATAAAGAGCAGTAAAATATTCACTTAATTCTGTCAGATAATAAATATCATTAAACACTTATTTGACTGCTTGCAGGAAATTGTTTCTTTCAACTTTTTGTTATTGTCCATTTTCATTCAGTTGTTTCTTGTTTGTATAATTATATGGTTTTGTATAGCACCTAAGAGGGCTTGTTAAAAGCTCATTTCTGGTGAAGATGCAGAATTTCATATTTATGCAATCAAACTTCAGTGTAGGATGGGGCTCTGAGATAGAGTGCATCTGATTTCTAAGACTCACTCAGAGATTTCAGGTAAGGTGAAATGTAATCAATTTTGCATTTACTACTCCAGAGCAATCTATGTCACCACTTCTGATATGCGGTGATATGATCTTCAAAAATATATTTTGTCTAACACAGTGTCCTTTTCATACAATATCACTGAGCTGATCAATCAAATGGCAAGAAAGATTTAACATGCTTGTAATTCAAGCTAATAACATTCTAGCCATTTTAAGGGAGATATATTTGGTGAACAGTAGTTCTGCAGTGCTGAAATTCAGGATATGCTCTGTATATTTAGTTACTATTTAATGCTTCCAAACAGAGGAAAGCTATTCAGCATAAAATCATCACCTGATTTGACCATAAAATATTCTGAACGTTGCTGTATATTAAAAAATCCACTCTTTGTTCTTTATGACAAAAACAAATTAATGGAAGCAAGTAGAAATAGGCATATAGAATAGAAATATTTAAAATGTTTTGATTCTTTACACAACTTGTGATTATTTGGTATTGGTTGCTTTCTAGAGGAGACAGAATATCTTTACTTAGAAGTATAGGTATAAAAAATATAAACATAAAGCTGCTAACATCAGCTCTGATGAAAATGACAATGATTGCTTTCAAACTGAAAAAAATTCAAAATGCTTGAGAAACATTTGAAACCATGCCTAGCAAACTGTGCCAATCATTTGAGAAGGATCTTACCCAACTATGTGTTCATTCTGTAACTGTGTTCATCAAATACTTTAAATCACTTTTAAATACATTGAAGTTTTTTCAGTCTTTAAAGGGAACATTTGCCAACAGTAACTATATTGCAGATCTGACACAGGAAACAGGAGAGTAGAGTTCATATATGTTTAGGGTATAGTTGTAGTAAAAATGCATTAAAGGCCAGCTTTTTATTTATGGTTTTATAGCTGCTGCTGTAAATATTGGCATAAATGACACATATTGTAGAGCTGTGGCATATGTTGCTTTTGGAAGAAAGATGTTTTCTCTTATTCAGTGAATTGAGGCCTCAAGTTACTCCCTGCAGACCATGTCATACCCCTTTCCAGCCTCTCAGGACTGATGACTTATCCAAACCAAACATCTGCTTTTCCATTCAATGCATTTATTCAGTGTGCTACTGGGGGCAGATGGTTGTTAATCGGCAGATCATTAATGTGGCAGGCCGCTCTCTCTTTCTAGTCTTAGAAAGGTTACAAGGTGTTAAGTTCCCTCGCTCCAGGCTGGTAAGATGCATATCTTTTGATTTGGTTGGATTTTTGATGTATAACTGAAATTGAATTACTTGATGCAGTCATGGAGGAGCTTTTAATTAAACGTTTTTTCCTTAAAAAATAAATATTGTTTTTCCAGTGTAAGAATGATGCAACCAATAGATGGTTAGTGTCAATTACACTGTAGCTGTCAGAAAGTTTGAATGCTGAAATCTGGCAAGTGTGAATTCTAATCAGATAGCAGTGAGGATGCTCAGCTGCTACTCTAACACAGTCTCCAGCTATATGTGTCAATTTTCTGCAGAATTTAATTTAGCTCTAATGATGAAGAAATCTCTCTATTCACACAGTCCTGTCAAGTCAAACTTTGGACAACCTAAATGAAGTAGACGAGGGCTTCAGGGAGAAGTGGCAGAGTGACATGCTGAAGAGATTTCACTTTCTTTTCCATTCACACAGGTTATATTGAGGAAGCCTGTATTATTCCATGTCCCTCAGACTGCAAGCTCAGCGAGTGGTCCAACTGGTCTCGCTGTAGTAAATCCTGTGGGAGTGGGGTAAAGGTTCGGTCTAAATGGCTCCGTGAAAAACCCTACAATGGTGGAAGACCTTGTCCAAAGCTAGATCATGTCAATCAGGTAATTTGACTTATATTTACATTATTGATATTGCTTTTTTCCATACCTCCAATAACCCTTTTAGCTGGTTTTTTTTTTTGGTGTAGAAAAACTGTACAACATAAGGGGCAGATGCAGGTAGAAGGAGGAGAATGTGTTGGCTTAGATTTCCTCAGTCAGCGTAGGCTCTGCCTTCATTACTTCCTCATCTGCAAGAACTTAGCAAATTATCTGAACTGCAGACTGGAGACAATAAAACGTTCTTAGATGCAAATAGTGAAGACCACATTTCTAAAGTTCTCTTACAATGACTAAAATGTCTCATTACGGATGCTCAAGCTGGTCAGATTCTTAGTGTCGTTCCCTGACCATCTTAGATCAGAAGGTAAATTAAAACTTCTCAAACACTCACACAGTATCATCCCAGTGTCCCTTAGTGTGGTTTTGTCATGATTTTGACCTTCTGGGTACACTTGCCCTGACACTGCAGTTCCAGTCAGGTATTCACTTCTGAAATCAATCTGCTGATTATCCCACTAACTGCTGTTGATTTTCCAGTATGGAGCAGTATGGCTGCACAGTCTGGATCCTCTTCAAGTGAAACTAAGCCAGAAGATGTGATCCAAGAGCGCACTGGGAGTGCTTTGACCACTAGTGAGCATTTAGTCTTTGGGACCAAGTTTAGCACTGCTCCAAGTCAAACCCCTTGTTTGCTTCTATTTGCTTGGAGACTTTTAGAAAGAAAAACCTTCCTTGTCAATTAACTTCCGCTCTTCAGTGTTGATTTATATTCGTATTAGTGCTGAATTTAATTTAGTCTGCGGAGGCATGTTAAACAGCCACACAGTCTTCTCTGTAAATATTCAAAGATTGAAAAAAAAAAAGTGCTATTTACATTTGAATAAAAGTGCATGTACTTAATATTATCCTATTGACATTTTGCTAGCACAGAGTGAAATGGCTTGTTGATCTAATTTTCTACTTTAGGGAATGCAATTAGTTCTAATTTAGAAAATAATAAGTGTTAAACTGCAGCTAATAAACTAAGTTTGTGATCTACTTCAACAAAATACAAACTAGAATGAGGGTTGCCAGGTTTGGGTCAGCATGTAAATATGTTTTAAATTAGGAGGAATGTGTTTCAATAGGAGCAAATTATAGTCTATACAGAAGTCTTTTTCCTGCTTTAATATTCATGTAGTACATAATGGGCTCGTATTTTTCTGCATCAAAGGTGATTTTGCTAGAGGTCTGTTAGCCACTTGTATGCAACACTATTGCCCTCTACCGGTACTTTGACTCAGATTTGATTTGTTGCAATGTTACATGGTGCTTGCCAAATAATAATAGATGATTCAAACTGTGATTATTGTAAAAATATAATTGAAATATAGTACTTTCATGAGAAGGGAGCTCTATGTATAACATAGAAATGTTGAAGAATATAGAGGCTGTATCTTTCAATTTTAAATACGTTCACTGTCAATTCAGAAACGTGCAGGGAATACACCTGCATTCTACTTTTGAGTTAATTATTTAATCTAAATGTGATCTACCATTCATTCAGATGGAAGACTACTGACTCTTCGGAATATTTATTTCAGTTATTAAATGTGTTTTGCTTTATTTATCTATTTGTTACCTATATATGTAACATGCTTGTTTGCACACATACAAAGCGTAAAGGTTAGACTGGATCTTTGGTGCCCACAAGTGTGTGGAAGATGATGTACAGAGGAGCTATGCTGTACATTGAGATCTAGGAATAATGAACTCTGAGGAAAGACTACAATGCGCTGTCTAGCCTATGGAAGAGAAGATGGAGGGAGCATGCTGGCAGCCTGCTAGCACATACGTAAAAGACTGCTGCAAAGAAGGAGAAAATAATCCATTTTCCATGGCCATCGTGGATAGGATAAAAAGCAGTAGGCTTAGACTGCTGCACGCAGATTTGGGTTAAGCCTTGGGAAAACTTTCTAACGGTAAGGCTAGTGAAACACTGAAATAAACTGCTTAAGACATCTGTCAAGTTTTAAGAGCAAGTTGCTCAACATCTCTTAGGGCTGACATGTATGACTGTATTTTGGAGGGGGACTGAACACAGTGAGTGTTAGATGCCTCATTGAGCTTCTTTGCTTCTGGGCCATGCATGCCAGGGTGACTCAAAAACCACACTCCAACTGAATGAAGCATGTTCAGTACTCGCTTCACTAGGCTAAAATTCTTCATGATTACAATAATAATAGAGTCAGGTTTATTACAAAATTGTGTCAATGGCCTTCAGAGGATTTCAGATGAAGAGGCTAATCTGAGACTGTTAGACAAAATAAGGACATCCCTCTCGTCATTGGCTCCAGGCACTATTGCCCCTTTACCCAGGAGGTGGGTATGCAACCATTACACCACCCAGCTGCCATGGCCTGCAGTCATAGTTACAAAAATGCCAGTAGGGTCAGCAGAGCACCACTAAACACATGCAAATAGAGTTCTCCTTTGGCTTTCTGGCAAGATATCCAATTTTTATGTTACTGGAAAGGCTGTTGAATATGTCGGGTTTATGTATTTCTTCTTATGACAACCAGGATGAGACATCCAAAGACGTTTCCCTAAATTAAGCCTTCCCTATTCTCATTTATGAAATCCTGGACAAGAATAAATAAAGTGTCACTTCCCATGTGACTACAAGTAGTGCACTGAGTACAGTACCTTCCTTAACATGCATTTACACCACGCATCTTTACACCTGAGTTAATGCTTATCTAGTTCAAAGAAGGCCCAAATATGCTGACTATGCTGGTCTTCTTGTGTGTGGGCTCATCAGCTGCACGTTGATGTATCAGGGTCTCTATGCATTCATTGTTCAAGTCATTTTTTTTTTGTGACTAGTGGTAGTTTGTTGCAGATTAACTGATATATTATTAAGCCACCAGCCCTCTTTTTCTACCCAGTCAGTGTTGCTGAAAAGAAATTAACAGCTTGTTTAAGACAATGCCTTGTATTTTCTAGAAAAATTAGTTGTGCTGACTTGATACCCAGAATGATATGTGAAGTTAGCTTGTATAAGATAATTTTGAGGCAATGGGCTTTAAGTAATTTATGCATAATTAAGATACTCAGTGAAGGACTTAGGAACTTTGGAAGGGTGACGACTGCCAGTTCCTTTTATTCCCCTGTATCTATTGCACTTAAAGCTGTCAGAACAATTTCAATTAATAGAGAAGTCCAGTACCCACTCCAAAACCATTGAGGAATTCCTCTTGTCTTAGGGAAACTGGATTCCCTACTGTGTGAAGAGTTGATGCTCATTACAGGCAAAAAAGGAAAACAGTTTTATAGTGTGTTAGGGACTGAGAAAGAGACTAGCTAATTTACAGTCTGTTCCTACTAGTTGTGATTTATAAACTTTTATTTTCCTCCAAGAGCAAGCTTCTTGCAAAAATGCCTCATAACAGCAAAGGAGATGCAAGAGAAAAAATTGGATGCCTTTTGCTTGGCAGAAGTCATAGAATATGTTTGTAATAAAAGCTAAATGAATGCTATTTTAAATACCTATGCTTCACTCTAATCATTCTTTCTTTTTATCTTTGGTTTTTCTTTTGGGTTCGTGAAAATACTTTCTACAGGCTCAGGTAAGAGTTTCTAAAATAGAGAGATAACCTTAACATGTGCTTCCTGATTGTGCTCCAATGTTTACATTTTCTGTCCTTTTTTTTGTAGTGTATGTTTGAGAAAATACATGGATCACTGTATAAATTACCTTATGAGATACCATTTAAAATCTGTATTCAAATCTAAACATAATACCAATGCTGGTGCATGAATATATTAGATTGATTTTAAGTATCCACAGTGAAAAATAAAGTAATCCGGTATATATCGATATCATTTACCTTGAGCTCACCTCTGTTTAGAAGTACAGAAACCCCACAACTCATAACAGTGGGATGGAATAATGAAGGAAAGACGTGAAGGATAGAATTAAATTTTTAGCAGAGTTTTAGCAGTATTTTTCTGAAAGGCATACTTGTGAGCTACCCTAGTGACAGATTTTATGTTAGTTGTGTTGATGTTATTGGTGGAAATGGCATAGCATGGTCTTAGTGGCAGAGAAAACCGGGAAATCTGTCATTAGATGTCATAGTTTCTGACTTTTTGCAATTTCTGTAGCTTTCTATCAAGTATTTTATCTGTGTTACTGCTGCAGCCTCTAAACCAGCAAGTTTATATTTGTAATTCTTACCAAAAAGAGCATAAACCTTTTTTTTTTGTATGATCGCTGTTGCATGTTTATCTTACTTATGCACAACAAAACTGATGCTTGATGTGGATTCCAGGTATATGAAGTGGTCCCCTGCCACAGTAATTGCAGCCAGTATGTATGGGTTACCGAGCCCTGGAGCGTCTGCAAGGTGACCAATGTGGACTTAAAAGAGAACTGTGGAGAAGGTGTTCAAACAAGGAAAGTCAGGTAAAACAGTATTGCTCCTCCTTCACTTTAAAGAACCCTCACTTTCAGTCATGGCTGTATTTAATTTGATGTTATTCTCAGTAATGTATGGTGTCATAATCATGATTATGTCATGATTATTTTTGGCTCTTCAGCATTTCTTGGTTATTCATAGATCAATACTTAGTTCTGTTACTTCTGTTACTTCATGATTTTTATGTGCTGAGAAAATGTTAACATGCTTCAGAATACTGTGGAACATAGTTACTGTCCAAAATCCACGGCAAATGCAGTTTATGTGCAGTTCTTTTTTCCAGGTGCATGCTGAACACTGTGGATGGTCCTTCTGACACAGTAGAGGATTATCTGTGTGATCCTGAAGAGATGCCACTTGGTGCTAGAAAATGCACATTACCATGTCCTGAAGACTGTGTTGTGTCAGAATGGGGATCATGGTCTCGATGTTCTTTGGTAAGAAGTGTACCAAACTGTAATGTTTCTCATTTTAGAAGGATACTTTAAAATTGTGTATATGATGTATTGTGCAAAGATACTGGATTGAGTAGTGATTACATATGTAAGTATCTATATTTACTGTCATTTTTAGGGTCATTGATAGTTGGGTGCAAATAAAGTGTGCTACTATTTTCTATTATGTGAAATTGTTCCAAAACACAAAATATAATGTCTTTGGTGGTCATTCTTCAGTGTGGGGTGGGTCCTGTGTGGTGGCATAGCTTTGGCAGTGGCTTGCGAGCCCATCTTTGAGCCTAGCTGTGAGCTTTTCCATAGCAGTGCAGTCGCTGCACTAAAAATGTCAGTATCTTGTGAAAAGTCTGTAGATCAAGGCTGAGCATGGAAAGATAATTTTGGGTCTCTTCTCCCCTTCCTGCCACCAATCACAAAAAGAAATGTCAAAAAAACCCAAACCAAATGTCAAAAAAAACCCAAAGATAAAAAAATATTTCAGGACCTCTGAGTATTTGGTCTCTGGTGCACTATAGTATGGTGTTTGGAAAGTGAGCATCTGAATATCCAGTTTATGAAGGAAATGGTTTCAAAGTCCTAGTACTGAAATGTTAACTAGTTAGGAAAGTATCAGGGTTTTAGCAAGTTAGAAGATATTTCATCTTGGACACTAACAAAGTGAAACAGCAGACTAGATTCTCTCTGAAATAACAAGGAGATGGTTTCTCTTAGGCAACAGCGTGAGCCTGTTATTTTACATTTGCATTCTGTGAAGAGGTTGCTTGAAAGGTTGTTATAATATTGCATGAAAAGACGTCAGGATGCTGAAATATCAAAGCTGTTTCCAATCTCCCTTTCAAGCCATGCAATGGAAGTAGTGTCCGTGAAAGGTCAGCTGAATCCCTGAGACAACCAGATGATGGAAAGTCTTGTCCTGCTGCCACCGAGACAGAAGTCTGCACTTTGAACAAGAACTGCTACCACTATGACTACAATGTGACAGGTATTTGTGGTACTATGATCCAGTGACAGCTTGGGACTATGGCTTAGTTCCATTCGCCTTACAGGGCAGATTTTTCAGCTTTGTGTTCTTGTCTGTGGAGAGAAGAGATCTGTGGATATCTGTTCTTAAGCTGTGGAGCTTGTACTGAAAACTGATTCAGGCTGTTTAATCCAGATAAAATATTACTGAAGACATTGCAACTTGGGTGTAGCGTGCATGTTAATAGCTCCAGGAAGTTTATTTCTATGATCATTTGTAATTTGTTCAAAATTCAAGCAGGTGAAACCGAATATGAACTTTTCAGGAAGGCATCATGGCACTGACTATTTGCAGTAACAGTGACTGTTTCCATAAATGTGTAGCAGCTGGGCTTCATGAGCCTTTACATGTGTACAAGTTGCTTGTGAAGATTATTTTAGGCCATCAGAATTAGAAGAGAGACTGGATCATTATGGGTTTTGTCTAAAATGTCTGCTACACTAATGAATTCCTTGTTTCCAGACTGGAGCACGTGTCAGCTCAGCGAGAAGGCTGTCTGTGGTAACGGTATCAAAACACGGATGCTCGATTGTGTGCGCAGTGATGGCAAATCGGTTGACCTGAAGTACTGTGAAGAGGTGAGTGGGTACCTGTGAGTAAGCTCCCTTCTAAAGGTGCTAATTAATGCTGAGCCAACTGAGCAATATGGTGTGTAACCCATCCTCACCAGATGTTTTGCAACACTATTCATGGATTTTTAAGTACCTCTGAAATGAACTGTGCCATCAACAGTGATTTTTATACTATTTCCTTCGGTTACTTTTAAGTGCCTCTGTGAATGTATGCTAATTATTATGTCCTGAAGGAAATGACTTAGAAAAAAAAATTAATAAAGTAGAATAAAGGTAATAAATCTTAATCAGAACACTAATCATCATTCTAATTTGATACAATTCCTGCATAGAGCCTTGGACAGCTGCCAGTATCAATCATTTACTCAATGTGTTGGAAAATATTTCTCACGTGCCATTCTGCAGCTGGGCTGAATACTAACTTCTTGTATCCAGCTGTGCAATGCAAAAGATACCCAAGCCAGTGTGAAAAAATGTGCAGAATAAGTGAAATATTAATAGAAACATATATGGAAAACTAACCAGCAAACACAAGCCCTTAAATTCTGAAGGAGCCACTTTTTAAATGTTCAAACTAACTTCAAATTTGACAGTACTGGTTTCCTAGTATTTTTTGTGCTGGCCTTAATGTTTTCAATTGCATGGAGATAGTAATGGGAAGGAAAATGGGAAGACAACACAAGTGTTGCATTAAGGGCAATCCTACATGCATTTCTGAGGGAAATTATCTGAACTTGTTTCAGCTGCTGTTCCCCCACCACCTTAACATCAGAAACAAAACCACGTGCAATGGGGGGCTAAGGTGGAGTGGGCTCCACAGCAGCTTTGATACCAACAGCTTTTCTGTTGGACCTTCCTGGCTAACAGCTGCTCTTCAGGATGTGCCCATTGAGAAGAGTCTCTTCAGGAGTGGAGGGAGTCAGGAAACCAGCATGTACCTTGATCTATAGTTTTGCAATGGTATCTCTGACCTTCTTGGGCTTCTCCAACCCCCTCTGACATTTCTGAACCCAAAAGTTCTTAGCAAATTGATTTGAAGATCCAGTAATAACCTAACAGTACAATGTATACTGTTAAGCAGGTATCCTTTATTACGGCACCGGGCACACGGGGATCTCTCCTCCAAACATGTTCGCCAAACACCCTTTCATTTCAGGTTAAATACAATCACGATATGCATATTCATTATATTTCTGAGAAATGCTTAACATATTCATGGCTTTTCCGAGAACTATTTAGCATATGTTAATGTCTTTCATGCTTGTCTGTTCGCACCTCCAGCTGGTCGTCAGGGTTCTTCACGGTGTCTGCTGGCTGACCTTTCTTTCTGCCCAAACTCAGTTCTGAGATCACGTATACTGTGTCCTTCAAGATTGTTTTGTTCCAGTCTTCTGGTCATCTTGGTGCCTCCTTATCTTCATGGTTCTGCGCATTTGCTCTCCCAAGGCCAAGCTGTCTAAGTGGGTTTATTCAGGAGCCTCTTATCTTACAAGCTTCCCGATTATTAACAAAGAACCAAAACTTACTTTGGTTTTAATTAATCTGTGTGCAATGATTCTGATGACCTAAAGTTATAACTTCTATCTATATCCACTACTTCTTTTACATTCACTACATTCCCAGGAATCAATCCCTACTTTTCTTTTGAGGGCTTGTAGCTTACACGCCGCAGTTCTCAGCAGTCACAGCACTGGATTATTACGCATGCAAGAATACAAAATGGAATAATAAAAGCTACTAACAACTAGAAAATATAATTAAAGCTACTTTGTTAAAGTTTCACGTTTCTTATTATCCCTTCTATCAAAAGGCAGGAGGTTTCAGCTGAGGCTGGCACCCTACTTTTGTCCCAAGTTCCTCCTTTACATGTAGCCCTTGGGTTTATAAGCAAATCTAATAATTTGATCATTTATGTCTCAGGGAAAAACACAGGATCTGGCTACCTACCAACAAGTTTCTGTGAAGTTAATACAGGAATGCATTAATGCATTCTGTTAATGTTTTAATGCGTTAAAAGAAAAAAAAAAAAAATGGCTCTTGGGTTATTTGTAAGAGACTACAATATTGATTAATTCATACCAAGACATGATATAAAATATCCATCCACATGAATATTTCAATAGAAAAAAATATGCTTTACTAGATTTTAAGGGGAAGTATATTTCTTTTACCATAAAGCCAAGAAATTATTCCTGTTGTTAACCAAAGATTTCAATCAACATTTAGAACAAATGATTACATTTTACACTGAAATCTCATTGGAGAAAACCTCTGGAGTTTTCCTGCTTTTAAAAAATGAAAGCTTATTACTGAGAGAGATAATTAGGGCAGGATAATATCTCAAAAGCTACTTGCTGTCAGTGACTGGCCAATAGACATCATTGCAGTGGGGTCTTGGCTTTATCAGCAACCAGTGTGATACAGTCTTATTTGCCCTTTTGATTTGCTAGACCAGATAGAGATACATCTTCCTGTAGAAAGCTCTGTTCCACTCCCCACTCATACTGTTAAGACTATTTGTTGAATTATGAATGTGTAAGCAGTGGTACAACAAGGTCAAAAGCAGATCCAATAACTGTGAGGAGTAAAACCTGTTAACCTGATTAAGAAGAAAGCCAAGCTGTTCAGATCTTACTAGACACCTCACTCTAAAGACGTAAAAGCCAACTCTGTGACCTTCCGGGTCATGAGAGTATTCAAGAAATTATCAAAATGTGAATACATACTATGCACTTCTTACCAATCTAATCACAGATGATCCTTCAGGGTGGGTTTTTTTGCTGTGTTTTTGTATTATAAGGGCAGTGGAGAAATATTAAGTGAACTTCATAATAAGGTGCATATGGTTAGAAAATTGATGATAAGAGAAAGATGAAATAATTTTGTAATGACTTAGCTAATGGAATTTCCCCTGGGCTATCATAAAATCTTATACTAGATATGTGATAAAACAAAAGTTTTGTTAAATTTATGTGTAGATACATTAACAGAATTATGATTCTTATTATTATATGCAAAGAAGAGAGATCAGAATAGCTAAATCTATCCTAATCCCTAAGAAATGAACACTCCTGATTGCAATGTCTGAGTTCCTATATAATGTGTGGCTCAAGAAACTAATAAAAGCCATATATAAAACATCCCATACATACTGTCTTCTGACTATCCCCATCTCCAGGTATGAGCATCAGCGTAGTCAAATACTAACATTTCTTCTGAGCGCCTGTATTCTGGTTCCCTAATATGTCCATATGATCTTGTGTTTGTTTCAGTCAATCAGCTAAAGAAGCAACCCAGTCATCCTGATTACTGCCAGGATAAATTAATTTCTAGAGCTTATTTCCAAGTCCTAGTTATGTTAACATGGTTCCCTTCAAACTCTCAAGGCACAGTAATACTGGATTACTTGATCTCTAACTCTACAAAATTAGCACATCACAAGAATTTGGCTTGTCGCTTCCCTGAGTATTTGAAAACAAAATCACCTAGAGCAAGCTGGTCCTGGTCATATTCATGTTTATGGGCTTATTCTTATTCATTTACCTTCAATTAAAGATCAGAAAAGCCTAGAAACCAGCAATTTTGTCTGCATTAGAAAGCAAACTTTTCTGTTTTATTGGCAAATAGTCTGCTTGTCAGATTATGTGATTAACCTCCAGCAGAGGTTAATCTGCAGTGCCAAACATTCCTATAAACAAATACAGATACTTTTTGTGGATCACGGGGTTTATAGAGCATGCTGGTCTGGCAGCCTACTGTACAGGGCGCTCAGCGGTAGCTTTCAGTGTAACTCTTCCAGTACCTGCTATTCTCAAATCAGAAACCACAACTCATCCAGAACAGAGATTCTTTTGGGTGAGGGAGCTACTGAACACTTTTCCAAATGTTTTCTCAGCTCTGCAAGGTGAATTCCAGCTCGTCATTTGAAGGAAGGTGAGGGAAGAGAAAAAAATACGTGGTCAATATCAAATTGCAGCCGACCAGTTGTTCCTCAAATCTATTTCAGCAGCACCTCAGTATCTAAGACATGCAAACGGCAGATTGCTGTGGGTAATCTGGCCTTCAGCTTTCTCCTCTTCGCCTTTAATAACTCTCTTAGGCTTTTCCTTCTCTAGCTGCCAAAGTCCAGCTGAGAATGGCCAGTCTTGAAAGAGAGCAGTTGTGTTTCTATAATTGGCAGGAATCAATTCAGCAGGCTTTAAAGCCTTTGCTCAGAAGATATGACCCAAATATAGACTTCAAAGACGGTTCTCAAGTTTCCTAATTATCCAAATTCCAGATTATCCAAAGGTTTCAGGTGTTGTCTGTGTGTGATAGATGGACAATCAGGGTTACGCTGTACCACAGAGAAAAGCCAAGAGCTCATTCTTTGATCTGCGAAACAGAGGTCTAAAACCTCATTTGTCTCAATAAATGGTACTGCAAATGCAAATTTAAGACTTGGTGAGTCTGTCAGGGTTAGACATTTCCAGTACTTGTGGTAGTTTATTTATGGAGGACGTGTTAATGTTCTGCCTGATTATTGCTCTATGCTTGCATTTAATAGGAAATAGTGTTTTTATTTCCTTTTTAAAGTCTTTAACTGCTGGGTTTATGTCATTAACCTTTCCAATTGTTAAAATTAATAGGTTTTGAATTGTCTAGTTTGCTTTGTTTTTTTTAAACTATGTGGGGTTTTTATCTACTTAAAGATATCCACAGCCTCCTGGGATTCTGAAAGGCCTCAATGATGACTAAGGTCCACTGGTGAGGGCCAATGAAGAGGACAGTCCTTTATGCTGGGAAGCTACAGATGTGTTGATATTGACAGGAATAATTTTCTTGCACGTTTCATATCATACACACTTATCATTGACCTATCCTTTTAACTCATTCTGAAGCTGTAAGGGTGCAGGGATTATTATTGTCTTGCTAATATTTTTGCCATCAATTGTATTCCATCTTGCATCATATATTCTCATGTCGGTTAGTGAGAATATTTCTTTTCTTTCTTGGATGAGGAATATCTGGAGCATGGGAGTTTATAAGAATAGAATGGGCTTTACAGGATCAGACCAAAGTACCACATAGCCACTGTGCTGTCTGCAAGCATGGCCATAATACTCTGCCTTCCCTGTGGAGGTTCCAACATTTGTTAGGGTTAGGCTGACTCCTGCCCACGAAAAAGCTCAGTACAGGATGTATTTTCTGTGTCCCCTTCTCTCATACTCCTCCAGCATTGGCAGCTTTTACTTTAGGAGTGTTGGAGGATTCTACTTTTTGCAAAGCTTTTCAGACAAACATGCAAAGCTATATTTTATTTAGAACAAATCATTATCAGGTCAATATTTTTCCATACAATAGTATGGATGGCATAATATATACAATAAACTTACACACCACATTAGGAAAAAAAATGAGAGAGGCGTAAGCAGATGCCTAAGGAAGAGTAAGGAGGACAGACATACACGAGTTTCCATCTACTGCTCTCGTAGCCTCTACCTGTTTTCAGCTCTTGGACTGCATTTGCCCCCTGTGGTTCCTGTGTGTTTAAACCTTCAGGTTTCTCTTCCATTAACTTGTTCAGTCTCTCTTCAGCTCTAAACTTACTATCCAATGCATGTTCATCCTCCTCCTTTTGTTAGTTTTGAAGCTGGCTCCTAGCATCACTTGAATTCAGCTGTTAATAGCTGTTCATAGTTCAGTATTTTTATATTCCTATTTCAAAATACTGATACTTCACAAATTACTTCATCCTTTACCTGTTGTGTAAAGTAATACTGTAGAGCTGAAGCCCTCCATTTATAGGCTCTAATTTAGAAAATAATTGACAAAAATAGCATTTAAGTATGTATTTAAAAATCAGCATTAGGACAGTCTTGATGGGAGGTTTTTACTCATCCGAACTGCTTTACTTTTTATTTAGTAATGACTTCATGCTTGCTTAAAACTTTAGTTGTCTCAGATTCACCGTGTCCAAATGCATACCCTCCACCAGTGACACAGACTGGGTGTTACGTGCTGACTGTTAAATATTTTCTTTTAGCTTGGTTTGGAGAAGACATGGCAAATGAATATGTCCTGTGTAGTGGAATGTCCTGTGAACTGTCAGCTGTCTGACTGGTCCCCTTGGTCTGAGTGCTCTCAAACATGTGGCCTTACAGGTCAGTATGTACCTTTATATTTTAAATACTGAGCTTTCTCTTTTTGCCTTTTTTTTCCCTGTTTTTTTTTTTTCTTTTTTTCCTTTTTTTTTATTTATTTTTTTTCTTTAATAAAAACAATAATATCTCTTCACAGAAGTAGACAATGTAGCTAGCTAGGGAGAGTGACTGGCATCTAAATCAGCCTTATTCATGGGAATAATATGCTTGTCCGAGACTATACTCACTTAAGATCATGAGAATTTGGCCCAGAATAGTTTTCAACTACAGGAACTAAGTGAGATACGATGAATGATACATGGAGACAAAAATAAACACTGATGTGAATATTTTTCAGCTGGTGGGGGGAGGAAGAGGAGGGAGGGATTTCGTCTGAAGTTTCATGAGTGGCGAGTTTAGAATAACTAAACTTGTTAAGAGCACAGTGACTGAAACCAACAAATTTACTCACCACAGAATTCCATATTTTTAAACACAGAACACGGGCGGGGGGGACAAGCTACTTTCACTGTGAACACATTATTTTTTTTTTTCCAAAATGTTGCTAGCCACCATAGTTTTGTGTTCCTTGGAGAGTGCACCATGGGGGAAAAGGTCTAGGCATAAACATCTGAAAGCTCTGGCCACCTCAGGATCCTAACAGAAAGACCTATGGATTTTTTAATGATAACATTTAATAATTTCATACTGCAGTACCTAATAATGTAATAATGTTTCAGTTCTTGACATTACGCCTCAAAGCATGACTTCTACATTCAAATAATCTACACTTTATATTCAAAATAATCCTTATAGAGTGAGAATTGAACAAACAACTCTATTGAAGGCTTAAAAATGTTGCCAGATTTTCTTTTACAAGCTTCTGTTTTTATACAAGACCTGAACAGTTGACCTGATATTTTTCTGAATGAGAATATGGTTTCTATGCTTTTTCAAAACGTGAAGGTGCATCACTATCCGAAATCCCTGTGCTTTCCAAGTGTAGAATTTATTTGTAGAAGTGACAAAATTTATTTTAAATAGTAACGTAAAACAGTTTTTAAATTTTCAGTGTTTTTAACAGATGATGGCAACCTCACAGGTAAGTCTTGAAGCTGTAATTTTTTTGTAAGGCAGAAAGTTGGAAGTAACTGCTGTCTTTCAATGATGATAACCATCTATTAAACCCAGCGACCACAAAGCTGGGGGTCACTCTTGTACATCCATGCAAATACTCATACAGTTGAGGAAGAACTATAAGTGGAAGAATTATTTATGTAAGAATTCTGCTTGTTGCTGTTCTTTGGGGCTTTATCTCCAGTACTTTTCAAGAAAATCTTTTTTCTCCTGTGACATCTCAGTTGGAGCAGCTGTGAATCTAAGAATGGTGAGGCTCCACTTGGCAAACATCTTTCTAGCTAGCTGCAGTGAACACAGCTGTCTGGGAGACTGATACAGTTCTGCTGCTGCATCATGGCTTGTGTAGCTTGCTCTCAGCAAAAGATTCATGTCATGATCATTAGGGTGTTCAATTCCAAATGCATCAGATTGAAATATGGAATTTAAGGTGAATTGTTTTGGCCAGCTAACACGGGGTGTAGGTAAATCTATGTAATGCCTTAGTTTATTATAAGCCTCAGTATACAAATTTATATACATCTTATTTCAGACTTCTTTCATATATTTATCTGTATATAGATTAAAATATAACAGCTGTGTTGGTTTTGTGGAAACTTTTGTGAGGTGCCAACTCTAGCAGCCACTTTACAACTGCTTCTGGCACATAATAAGTTTTTTGGTTACATCACATGACCCCTCTGTAATGAAGCATAATGGTCTAATGTCCACTGCAAGAGGAAAAAAGCAAGAGTTGTCAAAAGGGTAAGAATGTCTTCCGTTTTCTGTTTATATAAGTATTTGAAATATAATCTGTATCTCAGAGATGCCAGGTAGCGTGTTACTCATGGTTGAAGAGAAGTTTTATTTTGTATAAGCCTATTTTATTTTAATTTTCTTTGGGCCTGAGTGAAGAATCCTTCATATTCTGCAAAATCTGCATGTCACATTATCCAGACAGACAGTGAGGGCAAGCTGCAAGCAGTTCCTGGTTGCTGGAATCAGACAATCATGGGAGATGTGTTTCTGTATTAACTCAGGGAAGAATACAACATGTTGATCTCTTCTAGCAGCAAACTCCAGATGAGGAACTGAAATCTCCACTGAAGTGCCATGAACATATTGTCACGATCAGAAAGAGTATTTTTCCCCAGGCTTCTGAACTAGGAAATTACTACTTTATTTTTGCTGTTACAGAAACAATCTGAAATCCTCATCAGACATCCTTCTGCACTTCTTGCAGGACAAAAAAATGATAGAAAACAAAGTGTCTGACTCGGAAAATATCCGTATAACAGACAAGAGCCAACAGATCTGCTTTACAATCCACTTTGTGAAATGTGAAAAACATTACTTTATTCAAACACACCACTTTTCACCAAAATAGAACTGTCCTGAGGAGTAAATCAGTCTAACCACTTTGTTGTTAGTTATATCACTGTTTCTTATTTACAGGAAAAATGATCAGAAGAAGGACCATAAACCAGCCATTTCAGGGTGATGGGAGGCCTTGTCCTTCTCAGATGGAGCAGTTCAAACCCTGTCCAGTAAAACCTTGTTATCGATGGAAATACGGTCAATGGTCTGCGTGCAAAGTAGAGGTAAAAGCTGTATGGGACTTTGAAGTTACAGAGCTTGTATATCTAAGCTTATTTGTGATATGCTCAGATGCCTGCTTTGTAACACTGTAAACAGCATCTTTCCTGTTAATTGAAATCCCTGCATTGTAAAAGAAAATCTGTAGAAATAGATTGGAATCCTAGAAGAGGTCTCCACTTGAGGTACTACTTTGGTTTCAATTCAAAGGCATAATTAGCTCCATACTTTAAGAAACAGTGGTAGCAGCTAGAAGAATTTTTGGTCGGTTGATTGGTTGGTTTCAGAAGTAAAGGACAGTGTCTTTTTTTTTTCTTCCCCTACTGGAATGGATAAGTAGTTAAGCAAAAAATAGTAGGAGACAAAGTGACATACAGTTCAGATCTAGTCTTTTGACACTTTCCTCTGTCCAGCATCCATGTATGTCCTCCTTCCCCAGGATGCTCAATGTGGGGAGGGAACACGAGTGAGGAACATTTCCTGTGTGGTTTTTGATGGCTCCGCTGAAGATGTTGGCAAAGTAGTAGATGAGGAATTCTGTGGAGAAATAGAACCTATTATAGACGGTAATAAGAAGATGATACTTGAGGAAACCTGCACTGTCCCTTGTCCAGGTAACAAAGCTATTCAAATAAATGTTTGCATTTCAAGACTGGTTGGCTATCATTACAGTTATCAGTGCCTAGCATTAGCCACAGGTAATTAACTCTTTTTCACATGCTCTACTGATTGGATTCATCCATCAAATGACCTAACAGTGTTACTTTCCAGTAGTGGCTTCATGTCAATGAATCAATTAGGAAAAATACCATGTTTTAAATTTTATAAAAGACATGTCTCAGTCACAGATTGTACCTAATAAGAATATATTTTTTCACAAAATCTTTTGAAATAAAACCTCTGTTTAACTTTATAAGAAAGAGTGTTGGTGTACAGCTAAATATTTGCTTTAAGTGCTTAGATCACCTAACAGCTTTATTAATACTTTTAACAGTGGCTAAGAACTTGATGCCTTTTATGGGTGTCAAAGGAAGCAAAGCGAGGGATTCTTTTTTTTTTTGTTTAAAGGGGCTATTCCAAATGAAACTAATATGTTGATCTCTGAGAAAATGTGAGTGTTTCTAGCTGTTTAACTCACTGGATGTGACATGCACTATCATTGCCCTTGTAGACTGATTTCAAAGGAGCTCTTGTAAATGATCAGGTCCATGACCCTCATACTGAGAAGGATTAAGAGCCTGTAACAGCTGTTTAATTTCCAGTAAAACCCCTCCAGTTCATTTCAAACACTTCTTTGTAGAATTTGAAGTGTATTGCTGTTGTTTAGTAGAGTCATTAGTGATGTGTCTTCACAAGTAGTGATTAGGTCCTTCCTTTCTAATGTAGCTATCATTTCATACCAGTACTCTTTTTGTTGTCTTGCAACTCTTCTCTTTCTCAGAATTTTTTTCCAGTTCATTTCAGATCAGACTGAAGGTAATGTTACCTCAATAGATGGAAAATAGTCATAAACAGAGAGACTTCCATCACTGCTTTGTGCACAGCATTCCAATGGCATGATTTTCACATATTTTTACTTATTAAATGCAAACTGGAAGAATAAAAAGCTCGTAGTTATGTTTTCTTGTTAGTCGAATTTATAACAAAAAAATATATCTGTTTACTGCTCGCTTTTAAAATTTTGCTGAGCAGGAACCTGTGCTTCAACAATCTCATGTTTAGCCAGCAAGAATAACTGCCCTGTGGGGATGTGCTAATGATACGCTCCAACTAATGTTTCCAAAAATCACTACTTGTTTTCCTATTACGTATACATCAGTTCTTCAATTATTCATTTCTTTGCATGCTTTCCTAACGTTGGCAAATAAAATTCCTTCATTAATCAGGCATCTGGTCAACACAGTACTGATTATATCTGTCATCAGTATAATGCAAGGTAGCATGAATTTTTAATAGCTCTTTCACTGAAATAATGAGAACTAAGAGCTTTATTTATGAGTCAGTGCACAGTCTAGTCCCATTTTCTACTGCGGTTTTAACAAAATGGTCTTTTTGTGTTGGGCTTCAGATCTTCCTTAAATGTTCTTTAGCCAATCATGCTAATAAGTGTCGTTAGTATAATTTTATTTTTCAGTTTTTCACTATAAGATAATATTCTACAAATCTCTATTATCCTAACGTGAAATAGCCAGAGCAGACTTTTTTAATCACCTTCTCATTTCCCTTTCTTGCAAAGAATGTTCCAGCAGTTGCTTCTACTCTCTGTTTAGAGAAATTCTGCATGAGGAGAAGCAACAATTAATCTTTTTATAATTAGACAATGTTTTCTCTTTCTAAGATGAAAGAAGAATTGTGAACAAGATATATAAATTTGTCATAAGGCATACAGTGCACAATACCCTAAAATTTACAAAAATCTAGACACTAGGTGTAATGCTGCTCAGAAATTCGAAAGAAGAGTGATATTATGGGACTACTACAGGAAACTACCCTGTTTTAGGATAAATAAGCTTTTGTATAATCTTTTTATCACGATTTTCTGCTGCACAGATATTCAGAGAGTGTCAAAACATTATCTTCTCTTAAATATGAGTCACATTTAAAAAGAGGAAGGAAAGAAACTATAAAGAGGGAAAATTACGAAATTGGATTTGGACATTTTTTTCTAAGACATATTCAGTGCAAAAACCACTTCACATATCATGATCATTCATCTTATGAAATTGCTATTTGACAGGGGACTGTTACCTGAGAGAGTGGTCAGAATGGAGCCTTTGTCAGCTAACCTGTGTTAATGGTGAGGATCTCGGCTTCGGAGGAATTCAAGTCCGATCTCGGGCAGTGATCATTCAGGAATTAGAGAATCAACATCTCTGTCCAGAACAGGCTTTGGAAACAAGACCATGCAATGGTAAGCACCAAAATACACATAAGGCTAGTTCCTGTAATAAAAAGATATAGAATAACAATAGTTTTGTTTTCTTTCTGTTCGTGTTATCAAATTTATGCAAATAAAGATTTGATAGGTGTAGAAATGCACTTAAATTTTTGATTTCTAGAGATCAACTGTACACAGAAAAACTTTCAAATGCTAGCTATCATACGTTACCACTTTAAACACAAGCTTTGAAAAATTGATGATCCTTTTTTAATAATGAAATTTCATTTTATGATACAGGAAAAAATATTTGCCTTATCTGCTTGATGACATTCATAAAAAGAAATCTTTAAGTTTTGATACATAACCAAATTTAGATTTGTTTCTACCCTTTAAATTGCTGTTAATCACATGACAATGACATTAAAAAGTCTCAGTCATGCTTACTGCTGGTACTGGACAAAGTATCTAATTTCTAATTAGTTTCTAATTTACAGTAATTTCCTGTACAGACATTTCTTTTCCATTCGGAGGCCAGACAGATCAGGCAAAAAGGAATTTTATATTTATAAGGGAGATAAGGTGCAGAAGGACTTCATGGACGTTCAACCCATGTGAGAGGTGTACAGCAGAGCTGGGGCATGAAGCCACATGCAGTCAATGCTCACTGGAGCATTGACTGAAGCTCAATGTTACCAGGAAAGAAACCTGACTCCTAAATGAGTTTTGCGCAATAGATGGGCCACAACCATTATGAGGTTATTGGAAACATCTGTTTTACCCATTACATTAGGCTTACTCCATAAGCAGTGTGTACTTATAGTTAATGTCTAGGACACATCTCATCTATTCTGTATGTATCCTGTGAGTGCAGGAGACCTTGGGGTCTGCATGTGTGCAGTGCACCCTTCTAAGTTACTGGATGAAGGAGGAAGTGGCCTATTTAGCCATAAAAGCAGTTAAACATAATGAGTATGGTCCACTGATGAGTGTGGCTGCTGTCAGTGGTAGCCTAAAATCATGTCATCACATTTCTTGAAAAGTCAATGTTCTCTGTGTAGATGGCCAGTGCTATGAATACAAGTGGATGGCTAGCCCATGGAAGGGATCTTCTCGAACTGTGTGGTGCCAAAGGTCAGATGGTTTAAACGTCACAGGTAACTACTCTTTTTGTATACACACAAAAGTGTAGCAAACAGGTGGATAATGTCTTTTCCCGACAAATGGAAATACCTTTTTAAAAAAGAATCTGCTAAAACCACATGTTCCTGATGTATGAGTCAACATGCTCTTGTCTTGATCATCATGTTTTTGCGTATTAGAGATGCAATTTCTTTTCCAGAATTATGCAGCAAGTAATGTGTTTTGGTTTGGCCTGGATAAATGTCAGGTGCCCACTAAAACTGCTCTATCATTTCCGCCTTCTCAGCAGGACAGGGGAGAGGAAATATGATGCAGGGCTTGAGGGTCACGATAAGCACAGGGAGAGATCACTCGCCATTTACTGTCACGGACAAAACAGATTGAACTTGGGGAGAAAAGGAAAGTTTAATTTATCACCAATCAAATCAGAGTAGGATAGTGAGAAATAAAACCAGACCTTAAAACACCTTCCCCCCGCACCTCCCTTCTTCCTGGGCTCCGCGTCAATCTCATTTCTTTCCCTCCTCCCCCCCCCGAGCAGCGCAGAGGGATGGGGAATGGAGGTTGTGGTCAGTTCATCACACATTGTCTCTGCTGCTCCTTCCTCCTCAGGAGAAGGACTCCTCACACTCTGCCCCTGCTCCAGCGTGAGGTCCTTCTCACAGGAGACAGTTCTCCACAAACTTCTCCAATGTGAGTTTTTCCCACGGGCTGCAGCTCTTCCACCCCAGTGTGGATGCCTTCCACGGAACAGGCTGCTCCAGCGCGGGGCTCCCCACAGGGTCACAGCTTCCTTCAGACATCCACCTGCTCTGGCGTGGGGTCCCTTCCATGGGCTGCAGGTGGAGATCTGCTCCACTGTGGACCTCCATGGACTGCAGGGGGACAATCTGCCTCACCATGGTCTTCATCACGAGCTGCAAGGGAAGACTCTTTGCTCCAGCACCTCAAGCACCTCCTTCCCCCTCCTTCTTCACTGACCTTGGTGTCTGAAGAGTTGTTTCTTTCACATCGTCTCACTTCCTCTCTCTTCACTGCCGTCTCACCGCAGCTACCACTGTCACTGATTCGCTGGGCCTTGGGCAGCGGCAGGTCTGTCTTAGAGCCGGCTGGCACTGGCTTCATCAGACATGGGGGAAGCTTCTCACAGCTTCTCACAGAATCTACCCCTACAGCCCCCCTGCTACCAAAACCTTGCTGTGCAAACCCGTAACATAATGCTGAAAGTAAATATAAATATTATCTTCTGTACTGGACCTGGAATGTTTTACATTTTATATTTTTTTTACCATAGACGGCTTTACACTTCTAAATTTAGGGCTTCAGATTTCAAGCCCTACAACTAATAGAATTTCTGTGTACTGAAGTTCATTTCAGTGCCTATACAGAGACAGAGAGAGATGCAAAGCTTGATAAGATCATGCATATATCATATATGTCCTTAAAATTATAAAATTTCAAATTTAATAAATGTGCTAATACAAGTTTATTTCTTCCCTGCAATGGCATAGATCTATAGCAGGATATTTCAGTGGACAGCTGTGGGATTTAGTTACTTGTTGTGCAAACCAAACCACAAAACACCATGAATTAAGAACGACTGAGGTCTTGGAATTCAAGAAAATCTTCATGTCTATGTATTTATGTGCATTTATTTATCAAAATTAGGATTCATTTAAGCTAAGAGTTATGTACTTTTTGTGTAAATAATTTTTATATCAGCCCATGTGACAGTAAAAGAATCCCAGAGATTGTAAGCACATCCTCAATGCCAGCCACTGTCAAGTCAGTCACAGGAAGGGAGCTCTAATTTATGGGCTACCAATACAATACTTCTTGGTGATGGAATCCACCGCTACTGGCTGTTGTAACAGTAGAAATAAAATATCTGTATTACTTTTACAAGGTTTTGAAATAATACTTAATAGCCCAAAGTCTCTTTTGCAAGTGCCACCTTGTGCTGTAAGAATATTAAAATGCATCATCTCCACGAGTGCAATAGGGCATTATTTATGTGTCTTGATTGCTTCCTGCCTAGAGAAGATGGTTGCATGGTAAGTAAAACTCTAAGTAAGAATTCTTATTGAGGACAATAGATGATATTATCAATTAAAGGTCCTACAGGATTTAAAAATAAATAGGATCTTGGTGATTATGGCTCTGAGATGTTAAAATCAGAGTATGTATGACAGTCAGTCATATTAAAATAGTAGTTTATTCTGATGTGACTGGATACAGCTATGTGATAAATTCCAGGAAAGACGAGTGTATGAATACGTGTTGGCAGATTTTTCATGACGGACCTTCTAGGCAGACTAACCTCAGACCTAAAGTGTGTTTCTTTTTTCAGAGTTTGTTTGTACGTGGTTTTAAAGCTGTCATAACTTTCTAGTTTGAAATGAAGACTGGTGGAAAATTCCAGAAAATATAATCATCAGTTTGCATGCAATGCATAACTGTATTTTTTTTATATGCCTCTGATAGTTTTCAAAGTGTTTTAGTGTTCTGCTAGAACTTCTCTACGTGAAGTATGCAGTCATGAACCAGACTGTAATTTACATTTGAATGTTTTTTGTAAAGTCGTTTGTATAAACCACAGTATTTAAGAGCTCAAACTGATAGATGCACATACATGATTGATGTATATGGAGATTACCTATTTTGATCTAGAATCAACCCATATCTCTGATTACTGTGTTTCTTTGCTGCCTTATTGTGGCACATTTGGCTCTAACATAATGTGTTTTAATTGACATTATCAAATTTTTATTATGACTCCTGTTGGTATTTTACAGCCTTTATTTATTTACTTACTTGCATAATATTATTATGCTGAATAGTTCTTTTTTACTTGAAGGTGTTGTTTCCCGTGGGCGATGAGGCAACTCTTTCCTTCTGCAGCTTCCTTGGATGACTCATATTTTATTACATAGATTCCCACAGGCATGTGATTTGTATGCTAGGATGTACAATTTTTCTTTCTGGGGGTGGGGAAAACTTATGGCAACCAGCAGGGTTTTCTTTGTTCTTCATTGGCCATCCCATTAACACTTGGATCTGCGTAACCACATCTAACTGCATATGCTATGGTTGTGACCAACCTCAGCTATCAGGATTTCATCATCATATCACACCAGTATGAAAATGTTATTAATTTGGGAGGTGCAAGATAAGTCATCCTGTAGCAGTGTAAATTTTAAACTATATGAAGCATGTACCTCTTCTATAAGTTAGAAGGAAACCCAGGTAAATTCAAACTGGTTCTAAACGTATTTTGAAGGCATTCTGGCTGAAATGATAATGAAAGCCTGATTGTGTGTATTGGTCCATAACAATAACTGCACTGTACATAAAGCAGTAGAAATGAGAACAAGGACTCTGTAAAAAAGGAAAAAGAATGAAGCCCACTATTTCATCAATATCATAGCATTCTGTACATGCTTTTCTTATAATACTTCTTTCCTTCCGAACAATCTGTCTTAGACTAGGATGAAGTGTGGCTTCGTAAGAGGCAAAGCTATAGCATGTGTAAAAATGACCACTGAGGAGCAGCAGAAAACAGGTATCCATTCATAAACTGGATGAATAGTTTGTTTTCAGAGTAACAGGCAAAGATATAAACAAAAAATACACTTTTATTTTCTTTGTGGCCACAGTTTTAATATGTAAGTCATAAGGAGGGCCCTAGAGGACTTTTAAATCTTTTCCCTAAAGCATAACAAAACATTTGAACTCATTTTTGAGCAATCCACCAAAGGAACAAAGGGAAAAACAAAAGTTTCACTTGCCAAATATTTGTTCTCTAAAATGCATATGAATGCAAATACATGTGCTGTTTCCTTACTCTACCTATAAGAAAATAGTTAATACCAACTATCTTTGACCTATGAATAAGGGAAGGACTCTTAAATTCAAATTAGCAATAAAATTGTAATCCATGACATACTGTAGCAAGTAATGACATCAATAATTTCATGAGTGGTGAGGTATTACCTTGTCAAAATATGATTTTCTGTCCTACAGGGGGCTGTTTAGTGATGCGCCAACCAGATGCTGACAGGTCATGTAACCCACCGTGCAGTCAACCCCACGCTTACTGCAGTGAGGTATGTGCTACTGCATTGGAGCATAAAGCACCCCCGTGAGGGCTTCCCACACATCTCTCTGCATTAGAAAGATTATGCCAACAAAAAGTATTTTCAGAGATTTTGCTAATTGTAAATTTGTTAAAATCAACTTCAGACCATTGTCTACCTTTCAATTAAATGTTGAATAATCTCGATTTGGTACAAACCTGCATAAAAATATATGAAGAGGTACTTTCTGGGCTAGCACTCATCAAAACAGTCTTCTCTTCCAATCATCCATGTTGTTATGCTTTATGGCTTACAGAAAACTGTGTTTTTCTGCTACACAGTGTAAAACACTTGTTCCCTACAGACTAGAACATGCAGTTGTGAAGACGGATACACTGAAGTTATGTCCTCCGATGGCACACTCGAACAGTGCACTCTCATCCCAGTGGTGGTGATCCCCACCATGGCGGACAAAAAGGGAGATGTGAAAACCAGTCGAGCTGTGAACCCTACCCAGCCCTCCAGTAACCAGTCAGGACGAGGAAGGACCTGGTTTCTACAGCCTTTTGGGCCAGGTGAAGTCATGCAATGAGCAGTCCTTAATGACAAGTACTGCTGCAGGGTCTGGCATTTATGTTTTTGTGATGCCAAGGAAGAAAAACCCTTAAGTGTTCATTTAAGAAGACAGGCATCTGCTCTGACTGAAAATAAAGGAAGAGACATAAGCAAACCCCTGGCTTTCTCAGCTACTCCATCAATATATTTAATCTTGAGTTGCAGAAGATTTCCTTTTAATCCCTTCTACTTGTTAAAATTCACAGAAGCTATTTGAAATGTGAGTTTAGAAGGGAGATGGCTGCAAAATTGCAAGCCAGGATATTACATTATGCTGTCTCAACCAATAATGCTGCTGACAGAGGAATGAAAAGGTAGCACTGAATACTGCGGAGGGTAAGGGCTGCTTAAAATTTGCACCCATAACATAAATTGTAGGAAAACATTGGTATAAATATGCTAATGCTTTGCTTCCATATCCATATTTAAACTAATTCATATTAGACAAGACCTAACCATATTATTTACGTTTAGCATAGACATGCTCTAAATCTCTATAGCAATGTTTGCTTTTATGATGGACCATGTTCTTTAGAGCTGAGCATGGACTTACGTGCAAGAGTTATCCCATCAGAATTTCTTTATATAAAATCCATCATGTAATTGGTTTCAGTAAATATTTCCTGGTACTATTAAGCATTGAGATAAATAAAATTATAAGTGACAAATTACTTTCATGCTCATCCAAAATGTTAATTATATTAAGAGAGCAATTGGTTATCTTCTTAAGTGTCTTTTAAATTACATAGAGCTAAATATTCTAACACACTTGTGTCTTAAATTGTTCATTTCTTTCTGAATCTTCTATGAATGTTTTTAATCTGAAAATTGAAAACAGTATCTTTATATGCATAATCCATAAAATGTTGCAAATTGAGAACTACAGCGATACTTTTAATAAGCAGATTAAATCAGGTTTGGGTTAGAAATACTTATGTTAGATCCCTTTAGTCCTACTAGTATTTACTGTGATTTGTACTGTGATACTATATTTGATACCTGCAACGAAATGGTCTTTGGTCTAGTTAGTTAATACTTTAATCCACAATAAAAAACGAAAATTAAGCTTTTCTGGTCCTCCTTTAGCATCTTACTGAGTATATTATCTTTTACTCATTCTGGTTAACTCCACCTGAAAATGCCAGAGGGTGAGTTGTAGCAGCCAGAGTGCCGACAATAAGCAAATGTCGGACAGTTGCCTTCAACTATTTAGGATCCTGAGTGCTCATGTGAGCTCAGATATGGTTTTTAGAGCAAGCAACAGTTGAGAGATTTCATGAAAACTCACAAATTTTCCAGCAGTTCAAGTTAGAAAGGAAACAGCTCAGCTCAGAGAAAAGCAATGGTGTTCAAAAGAACTAATACTTTATTTGGTGAAGGTATGAGCAAATGTGGAAGAAAGTGAATATTTTGCACTTCAGATAAGACTGATAATTGTTTTAATTCTAAGATTGGTTAACTACTGGAAAGGTTTTGATTTACTCTAGCATAATTATTCCTTTCCTCACAGTTTCTGAGTCTAGATTTAATAGTTGTTTCACTGTCTTCAACAAATTCTATTGCAGTTTCAGAAAGGAAGGTATTTAAACTATCGCCTTCAGGTGCCTGTACTGATGTATTACCCAAAACAGATGAGTTTGAGGTGCCAATTCTCTTGCATATGTAGGAATAATCTGCCCAGGGGAATTCAGAAAGTTGCATAATATTAATGACCTCATTAACAGAGTTCCCTGCTTTGACAAAAATAAATAAATCCATACACAAGGTAATGCCAGTCTTTTTTTTCAAGGTGATAATACTATTTTAAAACAAGCAAACCCAAAACAACCCGAAACCCCTTACATTTACTAATGGAAATTAGCCAAGGAGAGAAGAAACTGACCCATTTAACAGTACTGGTCTGAATTCCTCTCATTCGTATTATCATATCATTGGTTACATCAGGTCAAATATACTGTTCAATCCATCTTTAATGGATCAGTTATTATAAGTTATAATTTTCATTAGGTTGATTAATGAAGCTAAAATATTTTTACATTAATTAGTCTTGAACAAGTTGTCCGCATGACTGCAAGACTTTACACTGCTAGAGAACAGAAAGCCTGAACTTATCTACACAGCAACTGAGAGGGCTACTGTGAATCTGAGGAAAGTTAATCTAACTAATTTTTGTTATTATGTTGTTGTAAAAACATCAACTGCATTGATAATGCCTTTTTTTCCTACAGAGGTATCAGGAAGCAGTAAGTATTTGGTCAGAAAAATTTTAGCTGTGTTTGCTTACATTGAAAATACATGACTTCATGGAATAAAAATTTTCCCCCTTGTAAATGAAATAATTCGGCCTTTTTATGGAATTTTCATTGTCAAGGAGGTGCAACAAGGCTAGCTAACCTCCTGTAAAAGAATGCTTTCAGGAAGCCAATTTGCAAAAAGAGTCAGATAAAAGTAGTGGGTCAAAGAGCATGAACTGACCTTGGGTTGTGACATGCTGGTTTGGGGTTCAGAGCAAAACCCCACAGAAAGAGCAAGTCACACCGTTTTCGTAGGAGAAGTGGGTACATCTAGGATGAAAGCAACAGGAGAGTGGGATGTATACCTCAGCCTGCAGGGACATCATGTCCAAAATACAGACTGCACAGGCTGCACGTAAATACTGTCCTTCTTAACAGACAGTTGTTCTATTTATGAACAAGGGTTGTCTTTTTTGGTGTGTTCCATGAAGGGAAGTTGGCTTATAACAACAAAACTTGCATTTATAGGGGAAGAAATTGGAAAATTACTACTTTATGCACTAGTAAAAGTTGTGTATATGCAGTTAATGTGTGGATGAGGTAAAACATGCTAAAGATATTTCATAGCAACAAGAATGAACATAACAGGCAGGTTGATTTAGTGGAGGTAGTATGGAAAGTGGTGCTAATAGCATAAATGAGTTCTAGGCTGATAAAGTGCCCTGCGATCATGCTGAAGGATTGCCTGCTACCAGCAGGCGCAGGGGCTAGGTTTCTGAGGGGGTCTCGCTACCTCTGCCCCACATCTTGGCTCCGTTTGAATTATCCAGACTTCAGCTGAAAAGCAGAACTCAAGTGCACAGAGAAGTTACTGCTCAGTTGTTTAATAATATTTACTCTTATTAAGCTATAATTGCTAGTGGAGACATTTATTTTGGATTATAAAAGTATTTCTATACTACATTGGAACTAATCATTGAACAAGACTAACTCAAACACTACTGACTAACATTCGTTCCTTTTAGATGGGAGGCTGAAGACCTGGGTTTATGGTGTAGCTGCTGGTGCATTTGTTTTACTCATCTTTATTGTTTCTATGATCTATCTAGCCTGGTGAGTTCTTTAATTATTTACAAACAAGCAGTCCCACACAGACTGTAATGCAAGCATTTACATTTGCCGCTGTAGATACTGCAGACACTTCTGTGAACTACAGTGTTTAATTTTCCATGTCCTTTTGTCCAAGCTCAGGTTAGTGGACTCTGGTTGTAGTCTAGATAAAGGATAAACACATGCTCTCCTGAGGTTAGAACAACTTCTTACAAATATGGGGTAGATTAGTGTATAGTTTTGTTTTATTCAGTTTATCTCTGTTAAGAATGTGCTGTGTCCATGATAATTTCATTGCATCTGTATCACAAAATGCAGAGAGAAAGAACAATAAGGAAATTTAATAATCAGGCAAGTCAGATTTTATATTTGTCAGGATATAGAGATACACAACCAAAAAACGTCTGAAAACTTTCTCGTGTGTTTTTCATACATGAAACAATATTTTGTTGAAAAATCTTAGTGCATGTGAAAGCAAAGATTTGTTGCAAGAATAAGACATCTTTGAGAATGCTCTCCCCAACATTTTTTAGGCCCTGTTTGGAATTTCTGATCCAAATGACTGTGAAGGTGGAAGGTGAGGGAGGTGTGGTCATACACATCACGCTCTTGGCTGTACTGTGTTAGTAGGCATTTCGGGGGCTTCTAGATTTGTTTGGGTTTTAGTAAACTTCCCCCCAGATCTCACTTCTGCCTAAGTAAGGAAAAAATCTTTTATTTTTTGAGTAAAAGAAAATCCATTATCATACAACTCCCCTGCAAATTCTTCGCACTGGAATCTGTGGCCACTGCAAGCCACTGTAACAACTGGTTTGGTAACAAAGATTTAGATTTGAGCAGCCTAAGTGACATAGCTGAGATAAGATTTTGGACGAGACTGAGGATGCAGAGGCCTGGTTTAAAGAAATACATGTGTTACAGTCTAAAAGAAGACAAGTACTAAAACATGCATAAACACGCATTTTCCTTTGGCTTGGTGATTTTTTAAAACTATATCAAATGGATTGGAAATACTGCTGGATTAAAATCTAATTCAAGGCTAGACAGGGAATGGCTATGGCTAACAGCTATATCCCTGCTATTTATGACTCGTTTAATTATAACATCTAGAATTAACTGTAGTCATTCCAGCAAGTATAATGAGATTAAACTAATCAAAAGATGGAACTTTCCTGTGGAAACCCTTGATGAGTCAAGAGAGGTTAAGATTTGAGTCTTATAATTTAAAAGAGCCTGACTGGAGCTTTGATACATGGCCAAATATTGCACTGCGGGCTCTAGGTTCTTCTGAATACTGACTGATCTTGCAGGATTACCTGCCAAGGATTTCATCAAGTCACATCAGCGCCATAACAGCCTGTTTCTGAAGAACTGAACTTTGAGTTAGATGTTGCTTTGGGTTGATAAAGAGATAATTACTGATCCAATATAGCTTTTACAAATGAACAACCAAATGCATTATCTTAAAACAACACACTCATCTTTCATTTAAGACTGAAGTCCATCTTTGCTATGTTATTAGTTTCTTGTTCTATTTACAAATTATCTTATTGTTTCAGCAAAAAGCCAAAGAAGCCCCAGAGAAGGCAGAACAACCGACTGAAACCTTTAACCTTGGCTTATGATGGAGATGCAGATATGTAAAATATAATTTCCCATGGTGACAAATGGAGTCTAAATTAATGGAGTAAAATCAGAAGGTATCCAAAGCCACAGGGATTTTCTATGGAGTGGATTAAGCGCTTTGACTCTTTCTTTTTTTGTAATTGCACCATAGATAAAGAAGGATGGATTTCGTAACGCCTACGGATATTCAAGGTGTTACCGCTTTACTTTAGACCATCAGCACTGAGAAATCTGGCAGAATCACATTAATAGACACTGCGGTTGGAGATTTGTGGTCTTTCCTCAGTCTTACAAATGATAAGTACCACTTGTGTCTCCAGAATACTGTGGCTGACATAGTATTAACAGTTGGAAGCCCCTGCAACATTAACCAAGTATAATCAGTATGCATGAAGAGTTTGTACCAAGCTATGACTCTTTACATTCAGGCATAACATATATACTCAGTTGAACCATATGTATTACTCTATCAGATTATATACTTGTTAAAGAGCATTTTAAGTGCTTAGTACAATATTAACTTTTAACTGTGTTTAACCCATTCAGCAAGTTCCACAGTTTGCCAGTTGATGATAACTTGTGTTAACCTGCATTTCAGAGGGCAATGACTCACTTGCAAAGTTCTGTCCTGTTATCACTCCGAAGTATAAAGGCCTCGTGTACATCCAGAAAGGAGGTATTCTCGGATTCAGTGTTTTCTAGCAGTTGCTATCTGGAAAAGGATACCCATTGAAAATGTTACAATATGTTTCTACTTCCTCTAACTCAAACTGTTGCCTGCATCTTTTTTGCTACAAGTAAGGCAAATTTTTGCACTATATTAGTGCAGCATGGTATGCACTTAACTAGTATTGCCATAGAAACTGCCTCTTTTCAGAAAGAATGATGATGTATCTTGTGCACGGAGTGTCGAGTAGACAGGTGTTGAATCCTGAAGAGAGTAGCATTCGGTCTGGACTGCGACTGGATGGAATCAGCTGACGACGCATACTGTACACACCGTTCCTCGTCACAGCGGCCATTTGTAGTCTATATCATGGCAGTAATACAAGTGTCTAGTTTCTTGCCCTGTCTACCTATACTGGTGTAGATTGTCCTGCTGGTTTCTAATTGTACTTTGAAGGCTGTTTATGACTAGATTTTTTATATTTGTTAACTTTGTTAGAAAAAAAAGAAAAGAAAAAGAAAAGTGGTTGCCCTGTAGTCAAGTGACATACATGTCTAAAAAGGTATTCTGATTGTTTGTTCAACTACAATAAAATGGTTTTGCTTTTTTTTCCTTCTGCTAGTGAGAGCATTTTCACTGTTGCTGACAGTGCAATACTCTGCCCTTCCATCTTTTCTAATTAGGATAATTGGACAGACTCTTTAATTATTCAGTTAAACTCTTGAGTGTACTGGCAAGTAAACAATAAGATCAATAGTTCTGCCATTTGAATACTTGTGACTTTTTTAAAAAGTCTGGCAGTACATAAACTCACTGTTAACCTCTTCCATGCTTATGGCTTTTCAGTGTTACACTTCCAACATGAAGCTCATTGACTTGCCACTGTATCTACATTCCTGTTACAGATGTGATTCATGACCTGAGAAGGGTTATTCTCATCAAATGGCTTCTATGTGTCACCTGAACATATAAGTGATTGTGCCACTACTAAGCAATACAAAACTTTATCAGGCAACCTCTCAAAAATAATTGTTATATAAAATTCAGTATTAGGTTCTCAGGTCTTTTTTATAACCTAAACCGTTTCTGCCTACTCATCATGCTATTTACTCAAGAAGCACCAGTTTTTGCACACTGAATAAAACCGTAGCTTTGCAGCTTTGGCCCAGATCCACTGAAACTGATGACAAGGCTCTCGTGGACATCAGTGGGTAACATGAGCCCTTAAAAATACCTACTTTTGTTCCATGTAGAATAATTCTTGGAACCAATGTGCATTGTGTACAATGTTCAAGAGAGATCATGGTCCTACTTTAACTTAGCTAACTTACATTACCAGCGTGGTGTTACTGCACCGAGAAAATAATCTTCCTCCCACTGCAGAAGTATTCCCCAAATGGGAACGATGAGCAGAGAGGAACAATAGTAACAATCTTTTGTACAGGTTTAATTTCTCATTTTATACCTTTATCCGGCTGCAGCTGGTGACGTGCCACGGTCCCCTGCCACAGCGGTTGTTCATTTGTATACGTGTTGCAGGATTGGGGGCTTCAGTCTTATGCTGCTTTGTAAAGATCCATAGGAAAAAAAAACAAATTTTGATTAATTTAATTACTTCAGCATTCTTGAGTAGAAAATAAGAAAAACCTAGTTGATTCCTATTTTGTCAGACATACAAAATATAATGTGGCAAAGGTATAAAATTTTAAAGAACGGTAACTATCATGTGAAGACACAAAGCTTAATTATGATTTCTGTATTTTTAAAAGTCTTATTCTGTGCTGTCAAATAGTATTGGACCAATAGGGAATTGACGGAACAGGGTTTCTTTCATTGGCAATGCGTCATCGTTATTATGCTGGCTGGTCTTAGCAGGAGCTGTTACCTAGTTCTTGCCTTGAAGATTTTTATGTCCTGAACCTAAGAATTTAATAACTTGAAGTTAAAGGTATGCCATCTCCTTTTTCTCACTATATAAACTGGACAAATTAAAAAAAGAGATAGGAGGTTCTTTTACTGATGTTTGGCCTTTGAAATCCGTGCAAGTGTTGTGGTACGTGCTACATTTTCTATCCAGTCAGTGAATTTTGCTGGTGCACATCTGCATCACACTAGTGCTGCATTTAAAATCTAGAGTGCATTTTTATTGTTTTTATTTAATGAACAGAGTGCATGGACATTTCAAGCCAGGATGACTTCCCTTGTCAAGAACAAAATATTAGGCTATAAGGAGGGCTGAAATTGTATGTAAAGCTAAAAGTTGCACAGGTAATTCAGCCCATTAGCATTGAAACAGAAACAAATAATAGATGAATTTTCAGTTTCAAATGAGAAGCAATTTGCTTTAAAAATCAGAGTGCTTCTACAAATCCAGTGCCTAAAGCAGCCACTACCGTAGATTGTTAGTTTGTGAAAGTAACGTTTCCAGTGATCAAAAAAACCCTTCAGAAAATAGCAAAGTAGACATTTTCCTGTTGATGTGGTGGTTTGTATTTTCCTTTTTAAATCTGTAGTTTCTAGCTTGCTGTGTCTGCTTTGAGTCCTGGAGCAGTTCCTTTTTGATACTTTGGTGCAACTGCTCTAGCTTGTTTATATTTGGTATAAAACATCAATTTTGAAACTCCCTTCTCCTGCCAAAATGTAATAATGTTTGTTTTCCAATATTACAATCTGAAGAGACAAATTTAAAACCTCTGTGTATAAATCACTGTAAAATATACCTTGAATGATATGGAAATCTGTCCTTTTACCTTATGTAAATTGTGCTTACCCAAAGTTAAGAGTTTATTTTGCCTAACTTAATTTACTTGAATATTTATTTTGTAGAACAAGGAGGCAGCTGTCTGAGGAATGTTTACCTTTTTTTTTTGGTTAATGTTAATTTGTAAATTGTGTAATGCATTTTTATTTTTAAATTATGTATATTTCTTTTTTAATGCACAAAATGTTTACGTACAACTACTTCAAATTTGTGAATATTGTCACTAAGCTTTATTCAGTTAATACAGATATATGAAAATGTAACAAGTCTTACATTTTCATCTGGGTTATTTTTACATAACTGATGTATTGCTGACAATAAATATAAACACAAAATCATTTCATGTGTTTTTTTAACCTATGTAGTATACTAGCCTGGGATAGAGTGATAATAAAAGCCAGATCCTTAAAATATGACCACCTTTTAAATAGTGTCTTTGAAGGAAATAAGCTAACATACCCTTATTAAAATTAGTATTTCTCTTCAGAAAGAGAAAAATGCTTTCTAAGGTTAATGTAACTATCAAAGCCCACTGATACAGTCCTTGTTGACGTAGAAGTTTACAATGCATATTTACTTCATTGATAAATATGCAAGAAATCCAATAAATTAATTGCATTTTAATTTTTTTTTTCCTTAATTGCCATTTTTAGGTTAGCAAAAACAACCCATTTGTGGAGAATAAGGGCTAGATCAAGGTCTCGCTAAAAGACATTTATTCAATTCAGTGAAGCTGAAGCTGTCCCTGTCCCTAAATGAAAAGGAACAGGGAGCAAAATCCTCCTCCTCCAAATAAAAAAAAATATACCCAATGCAATCAATAAAACTGACATTTAGATCCCAGTTGTCAAATAACCATAACCAAATTTGCTCTATTTTTTTCTAGAATCAAGGATTTGTTGTTGATTACCTAGTGAAAAAAGTGACTCAGCTTTTCTTTGCATAATTGCTTATATTCTGTCTCTGTCTTCCCCAAAACTCAAATTTTTTATGTCCTCTTCTGCGGCATATATTTACACATCAGTTCATGGGGTTGTGTTCAATTTCAGTAGCTATTACCTCCCCAGTAACCCATCCAGGCTAACCCTTAAAAGGTTTAAACCCAATTTTGAGGGCACACAACTCTGATTTTAGAGGCATTTCAGAATTTTCAAAGGTACTTCCTACCTACATTTTCTCCTGCTGAAATCCACAGAAAAATAACATAAGCATTGGACTTGTCTTCTCACCTGCAATTTAATAGAGAAATTGTTTAGATCATTTGAAGTTGGTTAATTAGCTACAGGCAGAATTCTACAAACAGTTAAAAAATATGCTTGAGAGAAGAAAATGAAAATTCTTATGTAAACTCTGCAGAAGAGGATTACCTATGGTATGCTAATGAAGATCATAAGGTCTTCACATTCAGTAGAGAAAACTTATGGTTGGACTTTGGCAATTAGCTGTGTGACTTCTAGAGTAATAGCTTACAGATTGGTAAGTGTATTCTTTATTAAAAAAAAAAAAAAAAAAAGGAGAACACATATTTCCAGTACAAGTATAATGAAAGAAGATAAACAGCGAGGTAAATCAAAAGGCTTAGGTAAGCATTGTAAATATTTTTGCCTTCTAGTAATCTGAAGATCTACAATATTAAGTCTAGACAACTTATCCTACTGAAACAGTAATGAGCTTAAGCAGCCGTTCAGGATCTGCTTGGCATCACTATGCACAATTTGGCTATAGAAAAGCTTATTTTTGACTCTTCCGGTTCTTCTGACACAGGAAAGCTTAATGACTATCTAAAAGCAGCTGGCGACCAAGCAGATGAACAAACAATTTGCACTATTTCAGGCGGATGGGGATTTGTGTGGGGGGAGTGTCTTAGTAGCTGCTTCCTTGTTCATTTCTTTTCCAGCAGCACAGGGAGCAGGCGACTCATTTAGTTTGCTGTCATTTGGGCAGTGCCCCTGGCCGTGGAGGGGGTTGTCCTGTGGTGACATGCTGGTGAAGTAGCTCCTACCTCCTTCTGAAAATGGGGCACCTTTGCTAAGTTCTGCTTGATCTGAAAGGTTGCGAGGCTTACTGTGAGGCACACCTTCAGCAACGTTAGGCAGATGCTGCTGCTCTTTCTGTTTGCCCTCAGGCAACTTTGCACCGTGAGACCTCAGTAGTCTCAGAGTGGCAGATGTTAACACCAATCTGCTGGTACTTGCATATGGCAGTGCTTTAAGACAAACCTTCCAGTCTCATGTATAAGTCATTTCTGGTATTAATATTCTGAGCTGCCTTGACAAGCTGATACTGTTGGATGCTACTTGATCCTGTCTGTCCTGCTCTGGTTAGGTAACAGCTCTGCTGAAAAGGATGTAGGGGGTGGTGGTCCTGGTGGACAACGTGCTAATCGTGACTCAGCTGCAGACCCTGGTGGTTAGGGAGGCAACCACACACACAGCTTGAAGGAGGTGGTTAGTGCCCCCAGCCTTCATAAAGCTCTGTTGGGAGCGACATGTCTGATTTGGGGCCCCATTTTGGGAAGGCAAAAAGGCCTTGAATTTGTCACTGTGGTGAAGCTAAAACTTAGCCACAGGATCAAGGTTGAACCTATTTAATTATTACTATGCATTTATGTATTTGTCAATCCTTTGTCTTTTTAGAGAAAACAAGATTTGGTACTTGCCTGTTTATAGATGAGGGGTTGGTGGCTCCCACATCTGTTTTAATATTTTGTGGGTTGTATTCGGAGCCTAGTCCTGAAGTTTATAAGGATTATATCCTGAAATTGAAATTATAAAATGAAGGAGTTTTTATTTTCAAAAATTTGCTTCAGTGTCACTGTATTTCTTTAAATTGGCAGAATATTTTGTGTTTGTTTCTCAGTAAATATCAGTTCCATTTTCCTTATCTTACAAATAAAAAAATGTTTCATCTCAAGTTCAGCGTTGGGTTTGAAAGCAAGCCTAATTTTTTCCTTAACAATTATAAAACCAAAACCCCTTTCTTACCTATACATGTCAAACTGTGTCTTAAATTGCAGCTTTTTAATTCTTCCCAGTGCTGCTTATTGAGATATATGGAAATAGCAATGTAATTTGAACCCATGATCAGAATTTAGTTAACAGGTCTGTGTATGCACTTTCACATTTTGTTGGCTGTCCAGTATTAATAAATTATTTTTAATGCGCTGACTGCCTAATGAACTACTACAAATACCTCTCCCAAACTGAACCCAAACTTATTTACGCAACTTGTATCACAGAAAAATATGAAAACTATCACAGAAGAACATAGAAAGTGTGAGATATTTTGTCTTGCTTTCATACTCTAAACCTTAACAACTTTCCTTCTATGCCCCCACTGTGTCAAATGCCAGATGTCATCTTTACCTGGAACTTTTCTGATTTGCACTGGTTGCTGTCATAGCCTTAATTCTCTTCTGATGCGTCTTCTCACTCCTAAGACCATGGTTAGACAACAATAGTTACCAGCTGACAAGTTACAGGTATTTGAAGGCATGCTGTCAAAAGCAAATATATGCCTGCTTAAAATGTGAATTTTGAGGCTGAAGTAATTTGTTTCCTCTCTTCATGCAACCAAAGCTGCAGCTGTGTATTTGGAAACCTTGAAGATACTTAATTCTACATATTTCACATTCAATCACACCATTCTATTGCTGTTACTTTACAGTTTTCTCTACTGTTCCCTTGTTATATGCATTTTGTGTTAATTTTCATTGTAAATTCTTAGTAAGGGCTGTCTCTTCTGTGTGTACAATTACAGCAGAGCGGAGAACTCCCTCTTTGGAAAGCTGACTGTGATATGACAATAAACAATGATTAGCAGAAGCTCAAATCCTTAGTATCCATTATTTTTTCAAGAATTCTGGGATGAAAGTTTGGTGGACTAGCTTGGAAATGTTCTCTGTTTGTGAACTCTCTGAAGAGTAAATCATCACAGAAGTCAACCAAAATCCCTATTGCTGTGAGCAGCTCCATGGCAGAAAGTTATATGTTCACATTTCCTGTTTCTGAGTGTTACCCTAAACACACATGGACATTCTGGTTTTAGTTACTTTCTTTATAAGCTGCACCAACTTCAGATCATGGGTAATACAGTTGATCTCAAGGTATATCTAAAACAATTTATCAGAGATGTGTATCATCATACACATGATAACACAGTCCTGAGTTCAGGTTGATGTTCAGTGCTTCAGGTCATAACAGGAATCTCCATACATGCGTATTCCAGCTTTGGATCTCATTTTTAGTTTTGATATTCCACAAAATGAAGGAAATTTGCATCAATTTGATTTGAACCAACATCACAGAGACTAAAACACCCCACATACTCAGTACTGAGGAATAATACTTCTTAGCCGTAGGTCTGCTCGTTTTCAACCAGAGGGCTGAACCCACGTAACCCCCGTCTCCAGGGCCCGAGCAGGCCATGCAGGCCTTCGCTTCTCTCCCTCACAGGCTTCTTCTGCAAGGACCAGCACTAAAATCACCCTCTTCAAACAGGTTCTCTTAGGCACTCATCTGATTACTAGTCCCCAGAACATAAACTACCAGTTATTAATACTAGCCCTGTGACCTACTAGCAAAGAACCAATGCCCCATACAAAGCTTGACTCCCAAGGTAGTCTGACAAACTGGTAGGAAATAAGGTTTCACTGGCTCAGTTACCTGTTATTTTAAGGATTATTTTGATACCTTCCTCACCGCTCTGTTTCTTCAGTCTCCAGCAATGTAGAATTCTGTAGCTCCGTTTTATGAGTGGAAATTGGTGATACAAGGTTTCGCTCAGCCAAAGAAAGAAAAAAATAATTAGCTGGCATTTTTTTGACTGCCTGAAGTTGAATTTAATGAAGTGCAGCAAAAGCTTTCTGCAACATTAGAACAGCAGCTGGAGCTAAACCCTACATTTCTGCCTTAAATGGCCTCCACTTACTATTTGATGAGCAAAACATTAGTAGCAGTCGTTTGTTCAGTTTTACAGAAACATAGAGGGAAGCTTTGCAGCACAAGCAAGAAATTAATTGGCAATCTCAGACTGGCTCTCCAATCCTGTTGCAGAATTATAGTGCTAAAGAAGCCAGGGCAGAAGTCTAATGGCCTCAAAATTGTAAATGGGCCCTTTTGGAAAGGCAAAACATTATTTACATGAAAAATTGCTATACTCCATCTCTGTTAATGCATTCTCTTCGAAATGAGATGTACTGCAGATGAGAAGACTTCCATCTGCCACCTTAGATCAATGAAATGGCAGTACAATGTGTTTCACCGGAATATTTCACGGGTCTCATCAAAAGCCCTTAACACCACATATCAAAAATTGTCTTTAACAAGTTCTTATAAGCTATAAAGCTATCTGCTATTATTTAAGGCTTTATATACCTATAATAACACTATAGAGATTATAAAAAAAAGAACATAAATGATAATAAAATTTATTCTTATGTGATTTATATTGTTTAAATCTTTTAAGTCCTACTTCAGTAGTTGTCAATTACCGTACAAAACATCCTGGGCATTCCCCACATAAACTGTATTGAACTCTACATATAAAGAAGAAAACACATATGCAACAGGATTGGGAGGGGTTTGTTTGTTTGTTTGTTTTTCTTAGCAGAGTGACAGGACAATTAAATAAAAGTAAATAACATTAAATTGCTTTCAAAGAGGGGAAAAATGTTATTTTAAAGATTTCTCCAGATCACTGCATGCAAATTTCCAGCTTTTCATTCTTATTGCTTTTCAGAAAAACCCCAGATCTTTTATTCACCATACAATCCCTAAAGACAAGGCAAGGAATTTGCTCATTGTGCTCTCAGTTTCTCAGTGGAAGGTTTGCACAGTCCATTGTCTGTGCATTTTTTCATATTTCCATAGCCTTTCTGGGAGAAAAAAAGAATATTTCCTATTTTGTCTTCTTGTCAACATTGTACATATTTGACTGTCAGCCACATATATCTATGTCCATATTTCATTCTCTCATGTCCTGGAAGTCTTTTGACCCAGCTGAACCAGCTGCTAAGAAGAGTGTCAACGGAGGAGAACTACTTGGAATAGCAGGAAGGGTATCAGGTGCATACAGTTAAGTTAATGAACCTTATAAATCAATTTCCAACCCGCCCGCCATGGGTAACGGCACCATCCACTAGACCAGATTGTCTAAAGCCCCACTCAACCAGACCTTGAACACTTCCAGGGAGGGGGCATCCACAACTTCTCTGGACAACCTGTTCCAGTGCTTCACAACCCTCATGGCAAAGAATTTCTTTCTTTTATCTAATGTACCTTTTTTCAGTTTAAAGCCATTACACTTTGTCTTATCACTACATGCCCTTGTACAAAGTCCCTCTCCAGCTTTCTCATAGGCCCCCTTCAGGTACTGGAAGGCTGCTATATAGTCTCCCTATGCTATTCTCCAGGCTGCACAGTCCCAACTCTTTCAGCCTTTCCTCATAGGAGAGGTGTAACAGCCCTCGAATTGTTTCTGTGACCCTGCTGTGGACCCACTCCAACATGTCCATGTCTTTCATGTGCTGAGGGCTCCAGAGCTGATCGCAGTACTCCAGGTGCGGTCTCACCAGAGCAGAGCAGAGGGGCAAAATCACCTCCCTTGACGTGCTGGCCACGCTTCGTTTGATACAGCACATATATATGGCGAACATATGAAAATGAACCCAAGTTGATCCTAGAGTGAGGAAGAAGAAATCATTAACACAAACGTCATATTCCACACAGTAAAGGACTCCAGATGATGACAATTCACCACAGCACCCTACCACTGCCACCAGCATGAAACCAGCAAGCTCAGCACCAAGAGGAGCAGTGGAGACATGGGCCTAACACTGCGGAAGAGGGGGGCACTAGGAGCTGTGTGTATAACCATTTTAACTGGATTATCATTATTTTTTAAACAATTAGATGTGGACTAACAATGGTTAGACTGCTTCGCTTTCAGCTATACTAACAACAAATTTTTAGCTTGTATAAAAGGTGTTCTTCCTCTGTGCCCATGGGAAAGATATTGAGTGCAATAGCTCTTCAGCAGAGGAGAGCATTCTGGGGCAGATGGATGAGAAGAAAAGGATAGATGAATTTTTGAGTCATATGAATATAGATACAGTAATCCTCTCTTGCTACACCAAATTTGAAAAAGAAAAAGAAAAAACTTGAAAGCTGCATGCATTCTGGCTTCAAATCATTAAAGAAATGTGTAGAAGTAAAAGCAAAGGTTGTTATTGCCTTAAAGGCACATCTTGCTATTTTTAATGGAGAAATTCAAGCTACTATAGGAGGATCTTTTCATTCAGAACTGAACCAAAAATCCTGTATTTACCAAATCTGCACTAAGTGCAAAACAATGTGATGACAGGAAAAAAAATCAACAATTAAATTTTATATAGGAAATATTTAAAGTGTTTGTTACCATAAGCAAGGCTTTTATCTGGATTGTGGTGGCAGATGATGTATCAGAAGGGTAACCAGTTCAACTAATTTTTTCTGCCTAATACACTGATGACCTAGAAAACTGTTCAATAAGGACACAGAACTTGCTAATGCTAAAAAAAAAAAAAGTACTGACTGAGCAGACATGATAAAGGAGCCTATGGGCTAGTTACTGAGAGTAGTAAAATTATTAGCAGCTGGAATAAAAAAGTGCCTGGAGTGAACTAAAGAGTAGCTAGGATTAACTAAAACACTGCAAGATAGCAGTGGGGGACACAGCAGAGCACGGGAAAATATGTCATAAAGCAGTGAGCCACAGCAAAATCTGATATGATCAAAGACATAACAAAGCATGTGCTGTGAGGCTTCTCTCCCTCAAGAGCAGAGTAGAATTATTTCAAAATAGGTTACATTTGTGTTAGTAAATAGCCAAATAGTGCCTTTAACTATAGCCCACCAAAGAACTGGTAAAGACAGGGACAGCATAAGTAAGGAATTACTTAGTAGTAGTACAGCATCTCTTCTTGCAAAACAACTTATTAGCAAAAGATATTAGTGAGTGGAAAATTTAAAATTAATGTTTGAAGAACAACAAAAAATGCAAACTTTTCATAACACCCCAGAGGGCTTTTTTGTGTGTTTACACTATCAAGCCAAGTATCCTTTGTCTCAGGACTCCCTAGGCCAGCAGTTGTCCACCAGCCTCTACATCTAGCAGACTTAGGTGACTTTTTCTTCTATGATGGGAACCAATTTGTTTTTGAACCTGTACCATCTCTTAGCATCCATTGCTCTGCTAATGGTTCTGGGGTGCTCAGGCAAGAAGCAGATCTGAGGTATGGTCTACAGCAGGTACCACTGCTGTAAGTTCATGAAAGGCAAGAAGGAGTGCCTGGCCATCTTTGCTTTCCTCAGAGGATGATTCTTCCTCTGGCAGCAAGTGTAGCTGAGTGCACAGGTAAGTGCCTGAAATGTGCCTGCCCACCAACAGCATGGTTGAAAGAGTCTTGAGCTGAGGACAGCTGAACAAAATTCTTTGAAGGAATGTGAATGTCATAATGAGGTGAAATAAGAACAGAATTAAATTCCAGCACATTCAGATATTCAGTGTACCTTGAGAATAAGGCAAGGAAAAACATGTAACTGAAGTGCATGTAGACAAAAAAAGACTTTGATATATGGCCTTGAAAAAGTATCCAGGCAAATTTCAGCTTGAATATTCATGCTTTCTAAGACTAAAGCATATTCTCCCCAGGAAAGCAGTAGAAGTCCCAGCTGGTGAATGTTGCAAAATAAACTGCCTACAGCAGTGGAACATTTGCTGGGCCAAACAATTCTCCTAGCCAGGGGAAAGCACCCAGGTCCCCATCGTAAGGGAGTGTTACACTGCTGATAGGCCAGGTAGCCTACAGTGACTCTTCTGCAATATTTGCCATTATAACAACTTGTTACAATTGCTTTTACCTTCATTAATCTTTATGCAATTTAATATTATTTTAAAGCTTCAGCTAAAATTGGGTACCATATGTTGAGTTTTTAATTTCAAAAAATCTGACAATCCTTTGGTTAGAAACTTTGCTTTTTCTTCTCTTTGGAGGAGAAACCAAAACAGGGAAACTGTGAGGAGGAATTAACTGTAAAATCAAAACCAGCCTTTCTACTATCTTTCAAATCAGGAAAAATTACAAATATCTTGAAGTTCTTAATTTCCCCCTTGTCCCATAGAAACTTCTGAGAAAATTAGAAGCTGAACTTCTCCAAGATTTCTTTGGCACGGTACACTAAGGAGTCAGCAGAAGATTAAGGGACTTATGGACAAGAGGAAAGATGAATTTGGGAGGAGGATGGGGATGAAAATTGAGAAGCAGACGCAGAGAAGTGAATTGTAACAGCTGAGTATCTGAAGTGAATGAAGAGTGGACCCTGTGAGGAAATATACCACATGATTATATAACTGATTGTATTATAAAGCATATAGATTTTTACTTCCATATGTGACTGTGTTATGTTTGGACACTGAGACAGATAATGATTTAGGATGCATACAAGATTTGTTGACATTAACAAATAACAGGAAAGTGGGGAGTTTTATAGGTTCTAATACTTGCAGGCACAAACATGGACAATATCATTATTTCTCACACCCACAAATAGGCCAGACTGGGCTCCTGGGGACAGGAAAATATTAAAAATGGTGATATAAAAGTAGTTAATCACAAACAAGTGAAGAAAGCCCCCCTTACTACAGCTAGTAATCACTGTGGGGAAAAATATTAAAGTAAAAAGGGAAAAATAAAATATATTTGTCACTGGCTTTTCCATATTTTAAGTCAGCAAGTGTCTCAGTAAAGGCTTTCTCTCTTTCAGCGTATCTGCATTCGGTGTATCATGCATATAACCAATTGCCAGGTTCTCAATTGACCAAAGAGGCCAACTTCCTCGGTACGCTATTTGGCTGTTAGAAGCATATTTATTCACTGCTTGTAAAACGGACCCAAAATATAGTGAATGTGCAGCCCAGAGATATTGGCTGATCACCTTCAGATTTTTAGGTACCAAAATTAAGGAAGATTACAAAATGACTGCATTCCACCACTGAAGATTTTGGACTTCGCTTTTACAAGATCTGCTTTCTGAGAGTTAAATGCTGTCCAAGTTGGCATCACCACATCAGTATATCAAATTACGCTGACTCTTCAAATGAGCTTCTAATTTGTTGGCTGAAATAAGAAAAAAAAATGGCATCGCCTCGCCACATAATATTTCCCTTGTTGCCACTCTACATCCAAGCAATTTTACCTCATGGCATATATTGCCATGTTAGATGACTTAATACAGCTTATTTGAATTAGCTTCACTTTCCTGGCATTGTCTAGAATATAATTAGAGCAGGCTGTTTCACACACTGTACACTGGGTTTATAACAAACATATGTGAGACTTCTGGGATGGGGAAGCTGATGCGCTAATAAGTATGCTAACAAATTCAGCCAACATGTTATTAATTTTCCAGTTGCAGGCCCTTATCTTCATCATCTAACACAGTGATGTAAATTTTCTGTAGGCTTCAGTGGAGGAGTATGTAGCTACACCTGAATGGCTTGTCTGGCAAAACAAATATTTATTTCATGATCTTTCAATGGCATGCTCAGAGGCATGTTTCTGTTTCTTCTTTTCTCCACAGGAAAGCACTAGAGCGCTGCAAGAAGAATTAAATTACCAGGTTTGGTTTCACCCATGTACCACCTCTGACAATGGGCTGTGTGGCTTCCCAAAACCCTTTTTAATATTCAGGATTCTAATGCAATGGACTCCCAGGCAAAGTAAACAGTACCTTGAGGTAAAATAAAGTCTGAAGCTATAGAATAGGTCCACTCAATTTTGATTCTCAGAACAATTTCCCGACAGTCTGGTGAGCACAGGGCAAAGACACAACAGCTGGGCACCAAGATCTGTCCAAGTGTACAGTGGTATGGAGTATAACTCCGTGAGCCTATGGAAAATAACTACAGCCGCAACACTGGAACAATTTATAAGCTATCATACAGGTAGGAAAAGCGTAAAAAATCAGGGGAAAACCAATTTGTGTATTTGCACAGCAGAGGGCCAGAGCAGCAATTTGTATATGCTGGAAGCATGTAATAGCTAATGACAAAAAGGATGAAAAAGCTGCCAACTTCACTGAATTAAGGATGAGAAGAACTCAGTGTTCAGCCTGACTCCTACTAAACCAGCAGACAATGCACTTAGGTAACCATAGAAACTTTACAAAACCTTCTAGCACTAAATTCACTAATTACTGCAGATTTCTTCTGTTTCTTAACTAAATTTTTAAAAATTGTTAATACCTGGTTACATGACAAAACAACAGAAATTACCAAAGCAATACCAGATTGGGAAGACCTTAAATATTTCAGGAGACCAGTTCATAGACGATATGAGAAATGAAGCAACAGAAAATTGGCTTGTTCACAATAGCTGCTTTGATCTTACAGCTTGCACTAGAAACTGCAGTTCCGGTGAATACTGTACTATGAAGAGCAGAGAGCTGCAACAGCATTATGAGATCCTGCAGCAACAGCAAGGAAAGACAGCCAGGCAGAAAGCCTGACACAGGGAACTCTCAAGACTGCGTGTTTTTCTTGTCCAACACTAATGATTGTTCAAGAAGAAACAATAAAAAGCAGAAAGAAGTGAGAGTACTCGCAGAATATGGACACATTGCTGCAAAAAAACACAACCATCTCCTCCCAGAAGCAATACCAAAGTATTTTAGACTCATCAGTTGTGGTTACAACAGAGTCCACAGAGCATACCATGGTATCTTGACAACTGTTTAATTTAGAAGGCAATAAATTAAGCATTTCTTTCTTTTACAAGGGGAGAAATGGATAGAAAAATCAAGGTCATAAAGTATCTGCTACTTCTGATTTCATAACACCATTAGTTGCAATTCTTGAAAGATTTAAAAAAAAAAAATATGGAAGATACCCTCCTAGACATATACATGTGGTAACATATACTGTGAATATCCTTGTTGTCCTGCTCACTCTTACAGAAAACTTACCCTACAACCAAATTACCATTCAGACATCATTTCGTAAGTGAAGTGGCCATGCGCTGAATGTCAAGGACGGCTCACCCTGTGGCAGGCAGAACTTTCCCAGGCAATGCGTGCATGGAGGCACAGCCCAGCCGTTACAGGGCAGTATGCACAAAGCCTGTCTGGGCACTGAGGGGTTTTCTGGTGGTGGCTAAAGGAGAGACAATGGAGAAATGCTGCTCTATTAATGCAAGATGTGCCATACCGCTTGTTCTCAGTCCTGAAGATGCCCTAATCATGGTCCGTCATTAGCACAGATGGATCAATCCATCAGGGCACCAGAGGATGCTGTTATTGACTCGGGTACTCAGAGAAATGCAGCTATGCTTCCATGTGTCGCTGGGGTACTTGAAGTCTGCAAAATAGAGAGTCTGTGAATATCTTCTTAGACTTCATAGATATGTTCTGTGGGACTGATTAACATTTTGACAATAACATATTTATACTTCTATGTACTTTTTCAAGTACGTAATGTATGGTATTACTTAGTATCCTTTTAACCAGTTCAGTAAACCCTGGTACCTCAGTCTATTTTACTGCTGTGAAGGTAATAAGCCCAGTTATTAAAATCCCATTTTGTGGACTCTCAGTGTTCTTACCTTAGAAAAAGAACAAAGACAGAACAGTTTCAAACATTTCTCCCTTTTCCATTAAAGCTCCCTGTAGTCTGAGGTAAAAGCAATTTAATAGAGCCTCCTTCTGATGTTTACAGCTCTAAAAAGAAGAAAGCAAAAACTTCAGAAAAGTTTACCAGAACACTAAGCCAAATTAGGGACATGTTTTTTCTGTCACTTTTGTGATGTCCTCTAGACACTTTTACGTGTCATAAGAACAATTAGCCAAAAGGAGACCTATCAGTGAACAAACAGAACCAGAATGACTTCATCATTTAACAGGAATAGCACCTTTTCAAACATAACTATCCAACTTTCATTTCTTTGAATCAAAGTGGGACATCAAAGACGTTAGATTAAGACCAAAGAACCATACCTGCTGAAAAAAAACTGATGGTCCAAGAAAAATGATTAATCAAATGGAGGCGCAAATGAAAGCAATGCAGCTCTAGCAGAGCTTTTAGTATAAACATTAGTCTTTGCACATTAAGGTACAAATGGTGAAAAACTTTACAGAATTTTACAAGTGCTAATTATTACAAACTTTGGATTCCTGAAAAATTTACTTATAGTTTAAAACTGATTCACTTGTATGTATAAATGTGTCTTAAGACACTAGAACTTGTAGTGTGTTATAATGTCTTGGAACAAGATCATGGAGGAAGAACAAAGTGTTTTATTAGAAATATTTCCGCATATATAGGCTGCTTTTGGTCTGTGTATGTCCAGCATCCATTACTATGGGACTAGATCTGGAAACTATATTAGTAATACCATCAAGAAATGATAAAAGGGTATACAAGCAATTGCAAACAGGGTACCAGCTATCTGAGCATGGTACCAGTGAGCCAGGATACACTCCTCAGCCCAAGATATTAGACAGTTTTTGAGTATGTAAGGCCTGAACTTGGATATTTGGATAACAATATATTTTCAAAGTCATTTTCTTCCCCTTTGAAGACCTAACTGTCACAGCCACATTTTCATTCTTGCAGAATAACAGAAAGCTTAGAATACCCAGGAGTCCCTGGGAGGTAGCCAGATGTCCAACACTCTGCCATGCATTTCTGGGGGGCCTGCAAAAGTCGCTACACCCTCTGGACAAGCAGCTAGTCATTTGTTGAAGTGACAGAAAAATCACTATTTATTTTTAAACTTGACATTATCAGTGAAGAGCTCTGCCTGTCTTTATAGTCAGCTTTCTCTTATCTTACAAATCAAATAGTAGCTCCCTTAGAAATGAAAATGCAATCATGACCAAGAAACATCTCTTCTTGCTATCAGTGTTAAGCACGGTACAGCTCAGAGTGAAAACCCATGACAATGAATCTGGATGCATGCAAAAGCCTCATGTGTACAAAGTTAAAGTGAAGAACAAGGAGTGACCTCCCTTGGAACAAGCGGTGAGATGCGAGGTGGTCACTGTACTATCCTGGGAGGAAGAATTTTCTAACAGGACTGGGCAGATTAAACCTGCCTTTTACCAAAGTTTAGACCTATGAGAGTTAATGGTGGGCTTGCAACAGAGAAACACATACAGGACAATAACTTTGATACCTTGTTTAGAAAACCAAATCTTGCCCTATTTTTACATATGGAATCTACAATTATTAGCACTATATCCAAAGTTTTTGTTACTCCTTCTTCATGCCAGTGTTCCTGCAACAACATGACAGCTGTTTCCAATTCCTTCCTCAGTAACAGGTGGGTATGAGAGGTCCTGTACTGAGTACATGCATACTGAGCAAAGCACACGTTTGGACAGAAGCTACACAACTGAGTGTTGTGACCTGTCTGCTTCTTTCTGTTGTCCATGCTATTCCCACTTTATGGGAGTGCTTTCAAAGGATTTCTCTGGAGAGGACACTGGAATTAAATTACATCTCTACTTTTGATTGACTGCAAAGCACCTGTCAAACAGCCAAAGTGTCTCCAGTCTCCCTCACTTATTATGGTAAATAGCTGCTAAGAGAAACTTTGCCAACCCGGTTATGCTTAGCAGTGCTGATGCCGAAATATGCGCTGGACTTAAATAAAAGGAGAGAAGAGTATTTGGCAGTAAGTAATAAAATGGAGACAAAGCTCAGAAGACTCCAGCCAGTGTGAGCTTATGTGTTTTGAGAAGGGAAAAAATGGAAAATGAGAATGAAAATAAACACAAGGGTAATGCAAATGTTTCACATTTGGTTATGGGAGGGCCTCATTACCTGAAAAACATCGAGACTTCTGTTATGAAAACTCCTTGGCTGCATCTGAAAAAATCCTGTTGCTGCATCCATCGCGAAGTCTGGATGATGAATATTTTGGATAGAAAAAAATGATATCTTAATTGTTTTCCTGGCAAGCGACCACTCCATTCCTACCTGTCCTCCCCACCGAACCACAATACCTGAGTTTTTACAGCCCTGAGTTTTGGCGTAGATGGCAAGCTGGAGGTCTGGCAGGAGCAGGGCACTGCCGTTGCCTGGCTCTTCAGGGAACTATCCCCTTACTGACACAGGACTACTCTCTGCTATGGTAAGGTGACAATCCTACAGCGTTAACTACGGAAGGCAAGATGCAGGGAGGGGAAAGAATAAAAGTCATCGGGGAGGCAAAGAGAGAGGAGAAACGTAACGAGGCGTCAGCCAGCAGCTTCACAGTGAGCACGCTACCCTTTGCACAATCAGCCAGAATCTGACATCCAGCAAATCTTGTCAATTTTAAAGTGTGGTCAGGTTTTTGCCCAGCGCATCCGTACCTCGCGGCAAACCACCCGCGCTGCCAGCAGCCACTGCCCCCAGAGGAGCGGGGGGCAGCGCGGGGGCAGCCCCGTTCCGGCCGCCCGGGGCGGAGGGGGGCTGCCCGGGGGTCCGGCGGCTCGGCTTCCACACGGTGGCACTCCTGCCCAGTGTCTCAAGCCGTTCCCGACCAGCAGAAGCTAAAAACTACGTTTTCTGCCCGTTCGATTCCACCGCGCAAACCCGAACACGGCAAATCAACGTTTTCACCAAAAATAAGCACGCAGTTCGATTTGGGAGATACGCGTCATGTCAGCTCCCCCAGGCTGTTGTCTGTGTAGCAGGTGCGGAAATAAAACCAAGGCGATGTGGAGGTTTAGAGACACAGATTACTGCACTGGGAAGGTCCCATCGGAGACCAAAATTCCCTTTTTTCTATTCCTGCTCTTATTTACATGTCTTTGCACTATCCACTACAGTACATCTGGCAAATCCCTGCTCTGCCAGTGTTTTCTCTGGCTTTAGCTGTCCCCATTGTCACTGCTCCAGCCCTTTCTGCTCTTTTTTACTGATTCAGCACCCCTACAAACATCATGTAAATCAGGAGTATATAAATCTCCCTTCTGTAGGGTGAAGAACACGTAGTAAAAACCTAGTGAACACACAACTTCAAGGAAAGACCAGCACTATGAATACGCTTTAAAAAGAAGATGGAAGTTAAGTCATAAGATCGAAGCAAACAATACAATGCAATTTTCTGAATAAATGATACAAAGAACAGCACAGTTCATGCTACTGATGAAGAGCAGGTACAGTATCACATGCACTAATGAGCAGTTACTGTAAATAAATGGAAGAAAGGAAAAAGGACCAGAAGTTTAATAAGCTTATTAGCTATTTTGGGAAAACTGACTTGCACAGGCAAAACAGAATCCTGGTTAAAAAGATCAGTCTTATAAAGGGAGCAGCATTCTTGCAGAAACTAAAATCTGCGGGGAGGTTTTGCCTCCCTTATTCCCTGCAGAAGCTCAGCAAAGACGACAAGCTGTGCAGGAAAGCAGCTCGGACACAACCATGTGCTACACACACAACGGTGACACCTTTCAAAATGAGGGACTTAGTTTCCATCAAATTTCACAGCCATCTTTTGGCTCCTAGGAATGATACAAATAAAATGTAATCACTCCCTTATGCCCTGCATGGGGATAATTTTCCCTCTTTGGATAAATTGCCAGTGTAGTTTACCTGAAATTCAGGGTGGCCAGTGCCATTTTTCAGTTTATCCCAACAGTCCCCAGACCTCAGTCAAATCAACATAGTTCTGAGAGTTAATAGATTAGAGATCTCTAGCCCAATTTGTGCAACATGATCCAATTCTCTTCCCTGTTTCTCGTCTGAAAAGTTAACAGTGTAACCACTGCAAAAAGTGTCAGTATTTTTTCCATCCCCAACAAGGGAACAGCGAAAGTATGCAGTTGCTTTTCCCTATTCCTATTCCTTTCTGGGGAAAATGAAGTGTCATCACTTGCTAAACTAATGATATGCTTTGCTTGATTATTTCAAAAGGAGTAAAGAATTTAATGATAATTATGAAAAGATACATAACAAAAATAAATATATCCCTACAAGCATTGCAGAGAGATTACAGAGGTGCTGAGATAGCTGGCAGGCTTGGAGATGGGTCCTGGTGGACAACACGCTGACCATGACTCAGCTATAGACCCTGGCAACGAGGCAGGCAACGGCACACGGAGCTGCACTAGAACAGCTTGAAGGAGGTCTTTAGTCCCCTCTGCTCAGCCCTCAATTCGTATCTCTACAAAATGGTCAGAATCAGAACCAAAAGTAGTAAATAGGAACACCTTCTCTTTCTTGAACAGTAAGACATCAGTCTATTCTGTATGGACTAAACCAGACAACAATCATGAATGCCAACAATGCTATTTGCATAATTATATATTATCTTTACCTGTCATGAAGGGCTGAGCTTTCAAATGTCTTATTAAGTTCAATAAACAATAAAATACTACATTTTAAAAAACTATTGTAAAGCTCTCGAGGGTAATTTTAATAACACTGTTTACATCCTGACATATACATCCTTAAAAATGCACGGTATGCAATACAGCCATGTTAATCCTGCTGCTAGAAAAGCTGATTATAGCCATGATTCTGATTTATGTAGCATAAATACTGATACTACTTCTACCCCGAGCCTTCTCTGGATGAATGTCTTTCTAGACAAGGCAAGAGACACCCTCTCCACATCACACATACACTCAGTCTAACCTTGCCCTCGCCTCCCCACCACCCCCTCCCCCTACACACTGCTTCAGGTTTTTTTCATTTAAAAGCCCTTGAAAATGTGCTGGAAAGGGCTGAAAAGCCATCTGAAAAGGAATGAACAGTCATTTTGGTAAAAACACATAACTTCTTTAGACTGTTAAACCACCTGGAGCTCCAAGGACAAAGAAGCCGTTCTGATGGTCAGCTTGTCAGCTCCTATCCATCCTGTGAACAAATAGCACTTTGAGGAACTATTCCTTTGGCACTGGCTTAGCCTCACTCTAAAGAGGAGACATAATAGAATATCGTAAAAACGCCCTCTCCCAATCTCTCTTGAAATATTGTACACTCAGAATCTACTCGCTTTTCCTTTGTAACTCTTGCTCTATTTCACAGGACTCACAAAAGCACGCTGATTATGACTTGATTCTTTCGACTCCCTCTTTTCACTGGAGAACATCCTGTCTACAAGCAAGAGAATACAAGGCTTGGCTACACAGAGAAGCTGGTATGCAGGGAGTTAAAAGCTACATTTATAGCATGTTAACCATTGCAGTAATTCCTCTTGGAAGCATAGTTTGCACTAAAGATACCTCTAGGACCTTACTTACTCCCCTTTGAAAATGGGCTGTATTCCTCCACAGGTTAGAGTGAGCAAATGTAGAATTCTTACCCCAACTTACTGAACATGGCTTACCTGGCGAGAGTAAATTCGGCCTCCTTAAAACTGCCTGTGTGGTTTTAATGATGGTGATACTCTTACATAAGTCAACCTCAAAATCGTTGGTGCTCCCAGGGATAAGTGCTAGCATTAAGGAGAATTGTTTCCTCAGCAGAGGTGGCAGCAAGAATTTATATCAGGGAAATGAATTGTTCCTCTCCAGCCGAGCATTTTGCTGTGTATGTGTTATATCAATGAACTCAAGTAGCCTTTCCAGAAACAGACTGAGTATAAAGTTTGCAGTAGAAATTCTCAGGATGAGCCATAAGGGGGAATTTTAGTTTGTAGCCTGTAAATTCCTTTAGGATTCTGCTGGATAAAATATGCTGTAAATTATGTAAGATGTAGGGCATGTTCAGGAGCAAATAGAGCTATGGTGAGATGACTCTTATGACTGGAGTTCTGCAAAGGAAGGCTATAAGCTCTTCAGAAGGGATAGGCAAGGAAAGAGAGGTGGTGCAGTGACTCTGTGCATTAGGGACTGCTTTTATTGTATAGAGCTCAAAGATTGTGATGACAAGGTCAAATGCTTATGGGTAAAGATGAGGGGGAAAGCCAACAAGGCAGATACCCTGCTGGAGGTCTGTTGTAGACCACCCAACCAGGATGAAGAGGTAGATGAAGTTTCCTACAAGATGCTGGCAGAAGTCTTACAATCACTAGCCCTTGTTTTTGTGGGGGACTTTAGCTTACTGGATATCTGCTGGAAATACAACACAGCAGAGAGAAAACAGTCTAGGAGGTTCCTGGAGTGTGTGGAAGATAATTTCCTGATGCAGCTGGTAAGTGAGCCTACCAGGGGAGGTGCCTTGCTAGACCTGCTGTTTACTAACAGGGAAGGACTGGTGGGAGATGTGGTGGTCAGAGGCCATCTTGGTCTTGGCGACCATGAAATGCTAGAGTTCTCAGTTCGTGGTGAAACAAAGAGGGGGGCCAGCAAAACCACCACCATGGACTTTCGGAGAGCAGACTTTGGCCTGTTCAGGATACTGGTTGAGAGTCCCCTGGGAGAGAGTGCTGAAGGGCAAAGGGGTCCAGGAAGGCTGGACATTCTTCAAGGATGAAGTCTTAAAGGCACAGGAGCAGGCTGTCCCCATGTGCTGCATGTCAAACCAGAGGGGAAGACAACCGACCTGGCTGAACAGGGAGATCTTGCTGGGACTCAGGAAAAAAAGGAGGGTCTACCACCTATGGAGGAAAGGGCAGGCAACTCAAGAGGAGTACAGGGGTCTCGTTAGGTCATGCAGAGAGGAACTTAGAAAGGCAAAAGCCCAGCTAGAACTCAGGCTGGCCACTGTTGTAAGGGACAACAAAAAATGTTTTTACAAACACATCAACAACAAAAAGAGGGCCAAGGAGAATCTCCATCCCTTATTGGAGGGGGGGGGGGGGGAGGAATACTGCCAACAAGGATAAGGAAAAGGCTGAGGTACTTAATGCTTTCTTTGCCTCAGGCTTTAATAGTCAGACTGGTTATTCCCAGGGTAATCAGCCCCCAGTGCTGGATGATAGGGAAGGAAAGGAGAGTAAACCTCCCATAATACAGTAGGAAGCCGTTAACGACCTGCTATGCCACCTAGACACTTACAAGTCTATGGGGTCAGATGGGATTCACCCAAGAGTGCTGAGGGAACTGGCGGAGGACCTGGACAAGCCACTCTCCATCATCTGTCAGCAGTCCTGGCTAACAGGGGAGGACCCAGATGACTGGAGGATTGCCAGTGTAACATCCATCTACAAGAAGGGCCAGAATGAGGATCCTGGGAACTACAAGCCTGTCAGCCTGACCTCAGTGCCGGGGAAGACTATGGAGTGATTCATCCTGAGTGTGCTCACCGGGCATGTGAAGGACAACCAGGGGATCAGGCCCAGCCAGCATGGGTTCATGAAAGGCAGGTCCTGCTTGACCAACTTGATCTCCTTCTATGACCCGGTGACTTGCCTAGTGGATGAGGGAAAGGCTGCGGATGTCATCTACCTGGACTTCAGTAAGCCCTTTGACACTATTCCCCACATTGTCCTCCTGGAGAAAGTAGCTGCCTGTGGTTTGGATGGGTGTACTCATTTCTGGGTAAAGAACTGGCTGAATGACCGAGCGCAGAGAGTGGTGGTAAATGGAGTTAAATCCAACTGGTGGCCAGTCACGAGTGGTATTCCTCAGGGCTCAGTTTTGGGTCCGGTCTTATTTAACATCTTTATCAATGATCTGGATGAGGGGATTGAGTGCTCCCTTAGTAAGTTTGTGGAGGACACCAAGTTGGTTGGGAGTGTCAATCTGCTTGAGGGTAGGAAGGCTCTGCAGAGGGATCTGGACAGGCTGGATCGATGGGCCGAGGACAACTGAAGTAGTTTCAACAAGCCCAAGTGCTGGGTTCTGCACTTGGGTCGCAACAACCCCATGCAACACTACAGGCTTGGGAAGACTGGCTAGAAAGATGCCTGGCTGAAAAGGATCTTGGGGTGTTGGTTGACAGGTGGCTGAACATGAGCTAGCAGTGTGCCCAGGTGGCCAAGAAGGCCAATGGCATCCTGGCTTGTATCAACAACATTGTGGCCAGCAGGAGTAGGGAGGTGATTGTGCACTGGTGAGGCCGCACCTCGAGTACTGTGTTCAGTTTTGGGCCCTTCAGTACAAGAAGGACATTAAGTTGCTGGAGCATGTTCAGAGAAGGGCAGTGAGGCTGGTGAGGGATCTAGAGAACAAGTCTTACAAGGAGTGGCTGAAGGAACTGGGACTGTTTAGTCTGGAGAAGAGGAGGCTGAAGGGGGGACCTTATTGCTCTCTACAACTACCTGAAAGGAGGTTGTAGTGAGGAAGGTGTTGGTCTCTTCTCCCAAGAAACTAGCAATAAGACGAGAGGAAATGGCCTCAAGTTGCATCAGGGGAGGTTTAGATTAGGTATTAGGAAAAATTTCTTTACTGAAAGAGTGGTCAGGCATTAGAATAGGCTGCCCAGGGAAGCAGCTGAGTCACCATCCCGGGAGGCGTTTAAAAAAACGATGGTTTAGTAGGCATGGTGGTGTTGGGGTGGCGGTTTGGCTTGATGACTTTAGAGGTCTTTTGCAACCTTAATGATTCTGTGATCTTATGCCTCTCTATCCCTCAATCACAAATAACATTTTTGATCACATCTGGCAGAAGGACCACAGCCTCAAATACTTCTATCTTGTAATGAAAATAGATGGCAAGGTAGAGAGCTGCTCCTAATGACAGACCAACTGCCACATACACTTAAACACACATATTGTTACAAAAGCAGAGAACCTCACCCAGAAGATGTCCTCAGGAAACCACACGTTAAAAGTTCTCCTGCTTCTGGAGCTCTTTGCTTCCCAGGGGCTCATTGAGGATGGCTCTGTGAGTGGACCACTTCTGTTCTTTGACTGGACAGTGATATATTTTGCAAGGTTATTCTAAAAATTTCACTGGGCACTCAGTTTCATAATACATGAGAAAAGATTTTAGAGTCCATCATTTGGACAACACAACCCCTATACACAAACATCATTCAGATAAATACCCAGGTTTTCCTTCCTTTTTTTAAACCACTTACATTCTGATTGAGGCTAATTAGAAGAGTGAACCAGAGCAAACTACAGATGCATTTTGGTGTCACCTAAAAAGAAGAAAAGGCAATTTTCCAGCACTACTAAATGTATATTTTTTTGCAAAAGAGCATGAATCTAATTCCAAAAGCAGCACACACAGCTATGTCAACAATGAATGCTGATCGTCAAAGAAAAAATACAATAAAGCACATTAACAGGAAAGATTGGCATTTATATTGCAGAGTTTGAAAAAACTGCTACATCATATGCACTATATCTCCCTTAGTGATATTCAATGGAACAAAATAAACCAGTCAGAAAGTCAGTGACACCTTTATCCAGTGCTGGTAACTGCCTCCCAAGCTCCACAAGAGAGCAGCATATACTTGACTTTGAGAAAGAAATGACATGGATCTGCTCTTTTCCCATCATTTTCCCTCTTGCGTTATGATTATTCCACTATGAAAAGGTAATGAATGCAAACGCGCCCAGGCGGTTGGTAAAACCACAGTTTCTGAATGTCGGGAGGATTGCTATGTTGCTCCAAGCTGACAAAGTAGAAGGTGGTCACATGAAACACATGATAACTACTAAGACAGGCTATATTAAAAATTATGAAATATGTTTCACCATGTAGCTACTTAAGGACATATTCATGTATTTTTATTAATGTATCACGGATGCATTATGGAACACTTAAAACCATGTTTAGGCATATGAATATGTGAAAATATTTTTAGGTGGAATAATTCTAATTATTTCAAGAGCACTGGAAAAACTAAGCATGAATAGGAAAAAGATTTCTTTTTTATCTTCAGTTCATACAGAATGATGGTTTTGCCATTTTACTATGCTGCAAGTTTTATACTAGTACCACACAAAAAAGAAATGCGTATTTCTATAGGCCGGTATTCCTAAAGGAAAAGGATTTTAAATCTCATGGACATCAGAGTTTTTTTCCTGAAAATTCCAGAAAAAAAAACCCCAAACAGTTTCATAGTCTTAGCCATATGCCCTCCACACTTCCATAAATCCTGTAATTCATCTGAGAACTTTACTGCTCCATACAGAAACAATCATAACATTTCCAATGCCCTGCAGAACTGCAGAAGTTCAGCTGAGTCGCTCTGGAGAAAGGGAGAACAAAATTGTCCGTGTTAATGCAGAAAAAAATATCCACATCCTAATACCTGCAATAACACTGAGAAAAAAAACCATGTTTTGGAGGACATCTCTCTTTCTCTAGGTAAAAAGTCAAATTAATCCCCCTCACCGAGCAGGGAAGTTTGTGTCTAACACAGACACTTTAGTTTGGCTGATCCTGTTGAAGAGGCAACGGTGAGCATTAGCCTGAAATTCTTTCGATTTCTACTGAAGCAGCCAAAATGTCTGACTGCTCCCATTAGCATTTTCTGCTAATGAACTGCTGTGCTGAACACTGGTTTTCACCACTATCATGTCGCGTGGAAGACAGGCCCCGTTCAACAGAGATTTAGAAAGATGCTGGGAGGCTGAAAGAGCAGAAAACAACATCAGGCAAATATTTAGATACTAGCAGTGCCTGGTGAACAAGGAGATTTGTTTCATTTTGAAAGTGATTTAGAAAAGAGCTATCATGGATGTCAATTAACATCAAGTCAGTTGTAAAACATCTGCAGATGACACACGGCCTCTTCCTTCACTTCAGTGCATTTGGAAATCACAGTATTTATCATTATTTGGGCATGATGCTTGTATTCCCCTCCCTCTTGCCCCTGCATCTGTGGGGACAAACCTTCTGTCGTGTGTGTCTTTCAGATTCTCTCTTTGATATTAATTTCCAGAATAATGAAAAGAACTATTAAGGGAGAATCATATAGGAAACAAAACAGGGATTTCTGATTTTGTTTTTTCCAAAAGCAGCAGAGGAATTGTGTGACAAGAGGTGGGTCATCAATAAAGAAGCAGCCATCTGGACAGCTCTAGCTGTTTGACTAGCTTTTTGTCTTTCTGAGGCTAAGTCTCAGAGCCTCAGAGACAACCCCATCAAAGAAATTTGGGGCAAGATTGATACTCCAGCAGAAAGTCTGTCACATACAATCTCTTTAAAGAAACCAATGATACAAACACTTGCAATTTGCATCTCCCAGTCTAAAGATGGCATTTAACTGTGCCAGAGCAGCCTTATAAATGGACAGATAAATAGCATTATGTATGGTATTGTTTTCTTGCTATACACTAAACATTTTGGACTCGAGACTCCCCTACAATTCATGTTAGTCCTCAGCTCTGTAGGCGATTAGGCCACACGAGTCTACCAAAGGCAAGCAGAAGGAAAAAAAACATTTACCAATGGAGCCTTTGGACATAATTCAGTCAGAAATTGAGATTATATTTTTACTTATAATTGCAAGATACTTAAAACAACAATGATAAGGATATAGCAATGTTTTATGTAATCCCTCTCCCCATTCCTTAAATCAATTTAAAGATGCAAAACTCAGGTGTTTTTCATGTGCAAAACTGTAGGGTCCCAGGGATATTTTTTTTCCTCTTTAATTACTCTTTGTAAATGTAGTTTCCTAAATATCTGATAAAGAACTTCTGTGTTTTATCTGCATCATTTGGATGTCCCTTTGTGCTAGAATGATTTGTCTGCAAATGTGATCTACTGCTGTTAGAGATTTTATGGTTGGCAAGGGTCCCTGCCCTTCGTAATACTTTTTTACTGAAAATAAAGAGCTCCATTACAAATTCTAAGGAACATTATATTATGGGTTATCATGGTTTTGCAGTCATTAGTAGTTTATATCACTACACTCTTATTTGTTACAGCCTGCAAGCATTTGCAAAGAAACATGAGTGCAAGAGAACTTTGATACTTGGGAGATGTATTAGGCTGGTAGGTGGACACTCATTTCAGGACAATCTATGAACTAGCCAGAGTACTGTAGGATAGTTGTGTGTGTTTGACACTTACAAAATTGCGTTTTAGGTAATGATACACTTCCCATATGCCTACTATCTATTTTCCAATCAATTCCAATCTGCTTCACAGGATAGTAGAGTGGTTTGTTTCTGTTTAACACATACATTTCTAGTTAATGACTTCTTCCTTCCTTTCTTGTACATAACAGGCTGAATACATATTAGTAGCCATAATTTAACCATAACTGTGATCAAGTTTATTTTTCCTCAAAAAAATTGCCCACTACTCACAGATTATTATCATACTGTATGAAAAAAATATTATTATGATACTATATGTAGGGGAAAGAAAGCACCAGAATTAATTATCCTCTGGACCACCATACGCGTGTAGGGCCATATACTCACAAACAGAAAGCTTTCATGGCTGCATATTACGTTTCATTAGTTTCAACTTACCATGAGATTCAAATACTAGCTTCTCAAATAATAAAAATATCACTATTTTGTATAACACAGAGATACTGCATCTAACTTTTTCCAAGTGAGTCTCAGCCGAGTCATTTATTATGGGGGCACTTCTGAAAGACAAGGATTTGAGGACACTAATTTTGCTTCTATATTTTACACATTCTTGCCATTCTTCCAGAGGAGACAAAAGAAATGTGCCACGCTACGTAACAAAGCATGGTACATTCCCAGGTCTGGACAGAAATGACATGGCATATTTTACTTTCTGTTCATGCATCATTGGCTTTATTTTGAGAAACTTTGTCCTTTTCCTTGGTACAGCATAGCTGTGGTATATGAACTGTGAAAGGAAACTTTAGTTATCAGTAAGACAGCAAGCGTATTTGAATAATTGGGGAAAGTTATCTCTCTGTCAGATATTTTGGCTTCTGAAGGTTAAGGTCCTGGGGATTCTGCCAGAAGGCAGATGCTGGGCTGGCAAACAGCTTATCGTTTCAGTCATGGGGGTGTTGTCCTTCACTACTTCTGAAAGAAAAATCTTTTTACTAGCCATACAAACTCTTAACTTGCCTTTTTACTACAGAACAACATAGTAAGTCCTGTAAGAGGCCAATGGTTCCTCTGGGATCCGTTCCCCACCTCCCTCCCCCAAGGATGTTCATGATCTTATGGCCATCTTCTACTTTAATTTTCATTTTTCTTTCTTATGAGGAATAGCAACAGCAATGTGTTAGGTTCTTACTTCATTCCTTTGACAAAGCAAAGTATTCTTCCATTTGATCTAATACACTACTAGTTTATGCGTTTCTGTACCTCCCATGTCACATTCCTGATCCATATATATAACCTCTAATCCTAGCCAAGGGCAAACAAGGGTAACTCTGTCAGAGACTGGATTAGCAACAGAGCTCTGAGCTTAGTTTATGAGGGGAGGCTGCCTAACGGCTCTTCTCAGTTTCCCTGTCCTATTTAGTTTTTCAGATGTGGGACATGAGAACAAGAAAAGATCTGTGATCTTCACTGGAAGAATTGTAAGGGAAGATATAACACAAAAATCATGGTGTTCCCTAAAAAGAAAAATGATATTAAGAGACTAATTTTTAAATATTTTAAAATAGCAGGAAATTACTTTTTTCCTCTGCCAGTCAAATTTTGATAACTTTCATTCAAATTACATGTCTGTTAGGATCCTGGGGGCAGAGGACTGCTGGGAAACACAGGACTCTCATTGAAGTTCTAACTAGTCCATGCTGTTTCCTATATCAGGAATTTTCTTTATCATCATGATGTTATATGTCAGGAAGGGGAAAAGAAAATTCACACCAAATTACTTGCAGCTGGAATTATTTCTACTTGCAAAAATGTATGTTTTTAAAGTGGGTCTCTTATTTTCCCATTACCTCCACCATATGAGTCCGACAACTCCAGTCCTCTCCAACTAGAGTTCTTGTTAGCGTGACAAGTAGCCTCAGAGCAATTTCTATCTCTTTCCCACTATCAGCTTTCACCTCACTGATTACTGCTTAAGGCAACAGAGCTATCTCAGCTGTTAAAGACAGATGCTCAAATAATCAAGTACCTAACCAGTTACACAAACTAATTTCAGTAATAAGCAAGCATAATTTCCACCTCCTTTTTCAGATGCAAGAGGAAAAACATATTTTCAAAATGAAAATGAAATTGCTTAACCATGTGCACTTTCACTTTCCAAAAGTGATTATTAAACTGCTAACTCTGGCAATTTAAAACCTCTTGCTGTGAAAAGCAGGTATAAAAAAAACAGAATGAGGAAGACAACTCTCTTAATACCTGTAAGGACTGACTTGAAGCAAAGATTGACTACAGAAGCCTGCATTCCTGGCTGAGCCTCGCATCAGTTAGCTGTGAGGCTGCACCTCTCTGATGCTGATCTGGCTACCACTGGTACAGCTTGCATCCTCCAGAGGTTCCAGTGGTGAGGAACTGAGTTCTTGAGAGGAACAGCACATAGGCTCAGAAGAAGAAAAACTCTTTGCCTCCTCTTCACTAGTTGCTTAGTGAGAGCTTCCAGGGGGTATAAAAGAAAAAAGGCTTGTAGCTAGGTTAAGCATGGTTTCTGTAATCTTGGAAAAAAACAGCTGGATATCGGAACTATCTTTTTTATAAACATATCACAAAAACAAATTCTTTAAATAATACAATTGAAAAGTTAATATCTAGGCCATCAGTCTCTCTCAGATGATATAATTATCATCAATCAAAAGAGAATATTGTTCAATTACAACACGCTCCAATCAAAGGCCTCCAAAAGTTTGTAGGCACTTATTTCACTATCCCCCAAATACAGTAGCATATGATACCTACTTAAGGGTTGGAAGACTGAGGTAATAAAAAGTAAATGTCTTGCCTTGGGAAACAGAAGATTGTCCATGAGGTCTAAGAAAAGACTACAGCTTTCCTACTGTCTCAGAAAATTTTTTTATAAGAACATTTTCCCTTCTTCATGCTACATCTTTTTTAGCAAGTCTAATTACCATCCTTTGGCAATCACTATACTGAGCGAAATTAAAATGAAATTAGATGGGTCATAATATTTTTCTTACCTTTTTTCCCAAGCTAAAAATTAAATTAGTAAGATATAAAACCTGAAAATATAGGACAGAAGGAGTAGCATGCATTTCTTTATACCTCAGAAGAGAAAGAACATAAAATATCAATGAAATGCTTCATATTATCTTACAGAATACATTTTTCCAAGTCTACTTTTATCAGATTTAACTTTCAAACACTCAGTTTAACATGGTTGTAATATTCCCTGCTGATTTTCAGAGGCCAGTAAGAATTACAGCCAAAGGAGCTCTTTAAAGTCAGCATTTTGGCTTACATATTGGCTAGTTTCTATTCAAAAGTTCTTTGTGAATAATAAATCAAGTGAATAGCATAATAAAAATCAGAATTCCTTTGGAAGAATTTGTATACTATAATTTCTTTTAGAGAAAAATCAGTTTTCCCTTTTTGAACCTGATAAAACAAATAAAAAATAGTGAACATTTCTCCCTGTCTCCACGTATTTTAAGGCTATTTGTTTTGATTTTCGTATTTGATCACTGCAAATAATTTATTTTACAAGAATCATTTTGAAGATAAACATATCGGAACATTCTGCTGTAATCTCAATGGCAATGACTACATACAACTGGTTTTAAAATTGTTGTTAAAGTGGAATTAAAGGAATAGCAGTGATCTCCCAGACATCATCTGAGAAAACACCACTGTATATTGTCAACAGAGTATATATCTACCCAATGTAGATATATAATTCATGTTTATATTGTAATATATTGCTCTTTTGAATACATAAAATTTTATATCAGTATTTTATATAACAAAACATTATAAACAATTTAATTTGATGAATAAAGTAAATATTTCTTTTGAGTTGAAAATTTTGAAGTAAGACTTGAAACATTTAAATACTAAAAATAAAAGTGTAAGCCTTGTTCAACATCCAGAAAAAACTATTACTTGAATTAGACTCAAATCCATAGCCAGGTACCTGATGAGAGGGCTGTATAAAAAAAAAAGAATTACTATTCATCCAGCATTTGTAACATTCAGAGCATGCTGAAGAGCTACGTGGTGTTTATTTGTCTAAATACAGACGAAGCCCAGTTCTAGAGCACTGCATAGCAGGATGTGCACAGTGTTGTACTACGGAATAAGCCAGAAGAACTAGACACACAGAAAAGTTCACCTAAATGCAACTGAAAACCTTGATTGCTTATAACAGAAAATGAAAATAAGGGGTACTATCCCACTGGACTCCAGGAACACCGAGGGCATAAGCTTGTGTTCTGTCGCCATGGAAGAACAGTTTGTTGCTAAAGTTGCCATCTGTATTAGTGAAGCATCATGTGCGATTTCTGTAGGAAGCTAGTCAAAATAAGAAATCAAAATGATCAGAAAACTTATTTATAACTGATGTTCTATACCATATTTAAAATGAGAGTACAAGCAGCCCTACAAAAAGGGTGAAAATCTGAATCGTGGAAGAAACAGCTGGCTGCCTGTCCGATTAGTTGTGTGACAGATCTGGGAAGTCACCTATAAACACCCAGTTGATCTGGCTCCAATATTGAGCCACCAAGTACATTCACGTCTTGAAAAGACAGTGTAGATATGAAATGTAATTCGTCAATGTTGCCTGTTTCTTTGGACAAGAAACAGGAATCCAGGCTGGTAGGAGGTGGGGAGAGTGGACGAGGGGACAAGACATAGGGACTTTCATGAGAAGTTAAGCAACTAGACAGCTGGAATTGTCTTTTCTGTTTGCCTCTTTGTGACCTTCTCTTTCCAAACTTATAATTTCCAAACTTGTAATTAGACCTGTGGACCTACAAAACTAATTTTTGCTTGACAATTAAGTCTGCCTGGTGTTGGAAGCAGCAAGGATAAGTCTGGAACTGCAAACTTGTAGTGTTTTGTACAGATGGGTGTTTGAAGCCACCGGGGAAGGAATTTGGACTCTGCAGACTGTTTCTTTCCCAGTTGCAAAGGAATAGCTTAGGGACCTGGCATGATGATTAGGATCAAGTGCACTCCAGCAAGCACAAACCAGCCCCTCCCCCTGCCATGATCACAGAGCTGAAACAAATCCCACCACTCCCAGGAAACCCTGAGCCATCACAGCAGCAGGGGCAGCCAAGACGATAATGAGTGGTGTAGAGAAGGGAGGATGGCAGTTCCTCATTAACAGAAGAGCAGGGGGATAGTCAACAAAAGAAAAGCATGACAAAATCCAAATCTGAAAAAGATTATTTTTTTTGTTCCCCCACACAACATTGTTAGGCAGACCTGCAGTTGTAGCAAACCCGTATCACTGATTTTTAGCACTAAAGGTGGAAAGGATTGATACAGAATAACCATGGTCGATCCCATCATAGCCATAACAATAAGTTACTGGTAGGAAAAAAAAATTGGAAAATTTATACCATGTCCTGCTTCATGGCTTCAACTATTTTTTTCTGGTACGAATCACAATGACATGTTTAGGGAAGACAGGTTATCCTCTTTGTCTTTCCTCTGAAGATTGTGTACCAATTGATTTGTCAATTACTTACCAAGTTCCCTGCAATTTCCACTAATGTCAGATTACAGCATAAATCTGGTATTTCAGAACTTTCTGTCATTTACAGAAAAGATGTACTGTCAGTCCTCTGAAGGAACACACCCCAGGATTTGTTCCCTCGAGAATTGTCACAGGGATGCAATATAAGAAATACAAAAATAATTAGCATTTTGTGTAAGTGAATCCTTCTGTTATTGAATTGCTTTGTTTGATTTTTTTGCTATTGGAATATACTGTTCAACATACACGAGCATGTAGTTTCATGTAAATCTTTGCTGACCAATAGTATATAGTTTGTTTTTGTCTTCCATGTGTATTCAAACTAGAGACCACAGTTCTGAAAAGACAAATGCCTTAAAAATACGTCCTATAGTTTTTCACTCATCAATAGATCTACCCTACTAACACATAAAATAAAAGCAGAAGCCTTTGCATACTATCTACAAATAATAAACCTAGCAACAGAATCAGGAAATAACATAGATTAACAATCACAGCATTAAAAAATGAAATAAAACTATATTTTAATTTTTAATAGTATTATCTTAAAAAGGTGAGAATTCTGATATGGAAGATGGGTTTCTTAATAATGCAGTATAAAAGTAAATACTAAGCCAAAACTGTCAGACTTCTTAATCTGTATTTAAATTCCTGTTAAGAAATAATTTGATTTTATTTAAATGTGACTACTGCTACACTACTATCTTGACCAAAGTAACTTTTGGTTATGTAAATAATCTGGGAATTTGATATTATTGCTATTTTTTGTTAAAAATAGAAATAGATTAAAGTAATGAAGATCTATCATAACTCAGGTATGAGAGACTGAAGTGAAAAGGGAAAGAAAGAACTCTGCCTCAATTTTCATCAGTGTTCCCAATATTGCTTGTATTTACAGGAACAACACTATTGAAGAGTATACCTTTCTAGTCTTGGAAAGTCTGGGAAGATAAAATTGCCTGTTCGGACGTGTCTGACAACTTCTGAAGGACTCTTATAAACAATACAATCATTTTCTAAAAGCAGAATATAGTAGATATTTTATAAACAAGATGTTGAAGATACAGAAATAGATTTCTCAGTCAGGGACCCTAACCAGCCCTCAATCATCATGAGACGAAAACAGGAACATGGAAGCCCCAAGTGTGTAATGAGCCCAGAGAGCATTGCCACAGGTGCTTTGAAAAATATATAGCAAAAACCTTACGAGATAACAATGAAACTGGGAAGCATATTTTATTTACCTCCATTTATAGCTCGTAGGGTCTTGAAAACAGGCAGTGTAATAGCCATTGAGTCACTGCTTATGTGAAAGCTGACGAATATTTGGGTCTTTACACCTGTTGTGACAAGTTGTTCTGAAAGGAAAGAAAATAATTAAACACCATGTACATAGAATCAGAACTTCTATTAATAATAGTATTTTTCTTAACTCATACTGATTACTTGAAATAAGAAAACAGAATTCTGCAAACAAGAAAGTATTAAAATAATCTGTGTGAGTATGTGTATTTATGGTTCTTCAGAGACAAAATATGTAAGAAAGGATGAAAGCAGTACATCTATGAAAATACCAAAATACAGAAAGTTTTACTGAATAATGCTTCTATTACACAGGAAAAAAAACAAAAGATATATACACAAGAAAAATAATTTCCTTCATGACATATACCCAGTGAATTAAATTAATTCCAGTAACGGAGTAGTACACTTTAACAATATACAGTCTTGGACAATGTGGAACAAAGAGACTCATGGAACCTATGAAGACAAGGTAACTGGTGAACTAGAGCATTCTAAATATTAAAAGACAAAAAGACACTTCTAGCCAGACACTTCTAGAAGAGTGTTAGCAAAGATGATAGAAGTATGGAATGCAAATAAAATCACATGAAAATATCTTAGTTCTCTGAGATTTTGAAAAACCAATTTTATAATTAAATCTGGAACAAAATTCCAGAGAAGACTGGAAAATGTTCACAAAAATTATGTATTTCTCGGATATTTTTGAACCTGTAGAACTTCCTGGCAAAAAAGATGTATAGTTCAAAGGAAGTCAGAAGCCGTCTCAAGTTTAAAAACATTAAGAAACAAGAGTTTAATTTGCAGCAGAAATGCTCAGCTACTTTTGTACAGTTCTCTACTTATGTCAGTCCTCAACTAAACTGCAGTAAATATTAAGAAAAAAAATTACGTGAATAAATGTGTATCATTATTTCTCCTTTATCTGAATCACAATAAATTCAAGGCTCTTCAGCTGCCTCAGGTAACACCTACTAACTCTAAGAATCGCATTAAATCAACATATACGGTTTTCTACTATTTAAACATTCAGTAGAGCTAGAATGGTGAGAGGAGCTTCAAACCAGGAACTGATTTGAGGGTGGCAAGTCTAATACATCTATTCATTAGTGAGCCTTTAAAAGCTGGTACCCACTAGACACCCATGAAAGCTACTAAAAGTTGTGATTACATGAGTCTAATGCACAGAGCGAGATGAACAGCCAATACAGACAGACATGTACAACTAGCCAAGCATCAAAAAACCCTTGCAGTCACAAACCCACCAAGCCCACTTCATTTTTGCTATTTTGGAGATTATACTTATCTGAGAGGAATGAGTCCTTTTATTAAAGACAGGTTATACATTGTGAAACACAAAAAACTGTCTCTGGTGACAGTGACCCCATTTATTTGGGGCAGTATCTTAAACACTTGGTGTAACATCAGTTGTCTTCTCATGCTGCTTTTCACTGGCCATTCTTGCCTTGCATAATTTGCTGCAGTGCCCCAAGTTCAAAAGGAGTGGAAAGTGTCCAGAGACAGAATGTTATTTCTGGTTTTCACTGTCAGTAGTGATCGTGGTGTCAGGCAAAGAAAAGCCACCTGAATTTGACTATAAGAAGCTGAAAGCAGCAATTCCTCTTTCAGACAGATTTTAAATAAAAAGGCAAGCTTAATCAGTTGATGGGAGGTGGTAGTTAGGGGGGAGTACTCTGGGTGTTTTTTTAGAGAACATGAGGAGGAGCCTACCGTATAAAACAATTATGGGCTGAGGATCCTAAGTGGACAGAAGCACCCCCCCAGGCATTTCCAAGTCTAGGTTTCATAGAGATGAGCAGGAATTCAGATACTTACTCTCCTTGAAATATCTCTTGCTTGTTAATTATAGGATGGCAGTTCCCATTTCAGCTGCCATTCCCAACCCATCTCAGGCATCCAAGTCAGTCTGGATTCTGCTCCAGAGCCAGGTACCCACTCATTACGCACCTAAGTTGCAGGCATTTATTCACTCTACTATATCTAGTGCTTGCCTCTCTGTATCTTCTTTCCCTGTTCCTAAAACAGGACCTCACAGATATGGAATGAGAAAAGGCTGTTACTGGTTAAAAGGAATTAATTTGCTAATGAAGTCTAAACATACAGATAGGTTCAGCTGAGGCAAATTTATGGGCAAATTAGTACCCTCCTCATTACTTTCCTTGATGAAGCAAAACTTTGACTGCAACACAAAAAGTTCAAAATCTAAAATAAAAATTGATTTATGGACAGGAAAGCTTAATATGTAAGGGTAAAGTAACCAGGAAGATTAAAATTGCAGTTGCATTTCATACATGTCCATGAAATATCTTGCATTATTTTTTTTAAAAGACCTATTAATAGAAATGCATCTCTTTGTGGGTAAGTGTGGCAGATGGTGCATAGGAGTGAGTGGTGAGCAATTTACAGTAAACAAATTCTTTATCTCTGACGGGTCATGGGGAGAACTAACATGGTCCCCAGTCAAATCAAGGAGTCGTCTGGAAAACAGTGGCGTTCAAATGTACTAATCACGGTGAAATGCTTTTAAAAATAAAAACAAAACCAACACAAAGCCTTTAGATTATCAAACTGAAAAACACTTTTTCTACAGAAATTTTAAGGACATACCTTCTGGGGCCAACAGCATGATGCAATTTGTTCAGGTGCTCCAGTGTGCTCAGCATCTACTACTGTAGAGAGCACTGTTACAGGCTTAGCACCACTGAAGTGGTCAAATTTAATCCAGTTGTTTACTGACACACCACAGCTCTTGTTAGTAGCCTTTATATGTGGGCTATTAAGTACAAATAAGGCTTTATAACTAGTTTATAACCATGTGTGTTACAAGACAAAACACAGTGCGTATCTGGGAATGTTCAGCAGGTTTTCTTCATGTTTTGAGGAGATTGCAATCTGTACCACAAGCAGATGAATCCCTTTGAATAAAGCAACCCTAACTAAAAGTATGTTAGTAACGCTCTTAAGGGATTTTTCACACACTGTTCAGACACAATATATTCATGAGAAATTTAGTTCTGCCCATATTAGCTTGTCTAGCTGCAGTAGTACTATGAACTAATAGTGGCAGAACAATAGTTACCAATTACATTTTCTTTACTTTTTAAATTTGGACTCAAACAGCAGCCTGTGCCCAGCAGATAACTACTGCCACTAGCTATAGGTGGAATACGTATTTGCCTTCTCATGTAGATGATGGGCTTGCCAGGTTACAGATATTCCACATTGGTGTCTGTCCCCTTAAATTAGACTTAAATTAATTTTGCATGGAAAAAAACATTTTTTTTAAACCTAGTTAGATGTAATCACTCTGGGAATGATTTTATCTTGAAAGAGAAATTGGTAAGCCAGTTATCTCCTCTGTAATTCCATTTATTTATATGAAAGCACAAGTACTTTCATTCTTTGCACAGACACTAACTACCAAGTTCTGTTTTTCTTGTCTCAGCATCAAAATCCTACCAGACCACAGCCTCCATCTGAAGCCTCTGCCTCCCTCTGCTTCTTCAGTGATTTCCTTTGTCTCTTTCCCACACACACATAACCCTAAGATGTCATGGGCATGTAGGAATGAGCCTTGACACAGATGTTGCTTCCCCAAATAATTAACAAAAGCATATTTGCCCCTGAAGCTCTGTATTTTCCACACTACGGTTTACTTTTCTAAGTTTGATGGACCCATTTTCCCTAACTTATAGCTCATAAGCCCTCGAACTTTTGTACATATCCTTTTTTCCTTCTTTAACTGGGGATTAGATCTCTTCTCTTATTCCTCGTGGCTTAGGCATTCTTCCTGAAACCTGCCCTTCGTATCGCAGCTGCACACTACAGCAAAAGCCTCTGCAGACCTACCTGTGAGTACTGTTGCTTAGAACACATAACTAGTATTTGGCTATGGAGACAGAGGAGATGAAGAGGTTGAAGATGATTTCCCGAGAGCAATGACTTGCAAAAATACATAAAAATAAATCATTTTTTTTAATAAAATAAAGGTCTAAACACATCACTTCTCACTTTCTGATCTCATGCACTTTTGAAAGTCTCAAATCTTCCTTTGCCTGGCACTAAGAGAACCATTAAAACTTTCACAGAACCTAGTTATTCATTTCCCCAGGGAAACTGCAGTGCCTATCACTGACACCAAGACCAACAAAATTACTTCTCTCCCCACCAGCTTCAACAATGAAAAGATGACAATGGGTTCTAAATTACTCAATATTCCCAGCCAGTACTTGAAATACGAATGTGGAAATAAGTGCCAGTATCACTGATTTTCACCATGTACAACAGCAACAGAAAGGAGAATTCAGCAACAGGGATGAATAAACATTTTTGGTCTTTAAATCCTTTGCTTTTTCAAAAAAGATGCTATAAAATTCATTGGTAAAACAGCTCTCATTATACCACGGACTTTCAAATCTGAAATTTCCTGTACCATTTCAGCCTGAAGGATCATTTATCTGTGTTGTTTTGTTCTTTAACAGAAAGAAACGTAGGTTTTATATTTCTAACACTCCTTAACCATTATGGATAATCCCACTTAAGCCATTTTTGGCAAATTACATTAAACCTATCCATCTGCATCTGTGCTCAAGAGGAAGGCAATCATCAGCGTGATTCATGTTTGAGACAGTGGACTGATGTATAGAGATATTACTCTGTGAACTTCTACATCTCCAGTGGCTGTGGAGCATTAGAAGCACTACTGCGTAGCAGAAACTACAAGCTGTGGAATGTTGCTCCTTTAACCTAGCAGACCCTGACTGCTTCTTGTTCATGTATGTGCCATGCACTGAAAATACCGCCTTCACAGAGGTCTGGTACTCCTATCGTCATGAAAGTTCTATGCTTATGTTCCAACATCTGATTAACACTGTAATGCCTGCAAATTATAGTACAAGATTTTTGGGTTTTTTTTTAGTTAATATCTGCTCAAGAGAGGTATGGAATGTTTAAGACTTTACAAAACATCACCTGTGTTTTAAGTTAACAGAAATAAATGTAGGCCATGAGGCAGGTTTTAAAGAAATGTTTACAGTTTAAAACACCTGCACAAGACAACAGAATTCTATATACTTTGTGGGTGTTATTCAATAGTACTTTATGAAAATTAACTTATACTGTTTTAAGTTTTCTTTGTCTTCTATCAGGTACCTGATTTGGTACTTCATGGTATTGCAAATTACAAAATAAGCACTTTAAAAAACAAAGTGAATAACACACCTAACTTGTACTGCAATAATAAACTAACTGTTAATTGGAAATAATTATCTAGTTGCATCCCAGAGAGCTAAATTCTTGGCTAGAAGTACTAAATAACTTCAGGCAATTAACTAGAAGACATACAAAATCATTGCTTATTGAGGTTAAAGATGAGAAAAAATATTGGGCTGGAAAATAACAGTGAAGGTCATTTAGACGAACAGCCATTACTGCTATATCAGATTCAGTCAATCAGCTTCTGTTTGAGTCCATGAGAATTCTAGGAAAGATGAAACCTCTTCATATGACCTTTGCATCCAGTAAAATCACATTTCTTTTTATGAAGAATTGTCCCTACCAATCTACACTGCAATATTTCTATACAGAAATGATTGTGTATACACAGCTTTAAGAAGATATGTAGGCAAACATTTCATTATTAGCATATTTTTATGAAATGTACGTCCATTTCTAATAATGGAGGCACTGCGTGTGAAGTACAAAATATATTTGTTCTACAGAAATATATTTATTCTAAGAGCCGTAATTACTGAAACATTATTTCGAATGAGATATCTATGTACTTTAACTTCTGTTATTTGGGGAAAAAACACTGAACTATATTGCAAGAATGAAAGCAGTTTAGTTCTACTTCAGATAATAGCTCTGAATGCACAGGTGTTACATAGTACCAGCCCTTCTGTGCAATATTCTGTACAAGTTCTGTTATGCACATCTACACCTCTTCTTTCATCGACAGAAAACATGATACAACTGCAGGTTCAAGAATATCAATGTCAGTGTTTCTTCCTCTGGGTCCTTCTTCTTCTCCCTTCTCCCCTCCTCCCCCATTTTAGTTCTTTTTTATTTTTAAAGTAGTAGTAGGTAATCATGTGTCTGACAGATTTTGGGGGAAGGCAGCCAGGAACCTCTGACTAGCTCCTTAATGAATCATCAAGGCCTTTTAAAATATTGCTGCCACAGAAATGGAAGTATCCAAGTTGCTTCTTAAAAACCTCATTTATGACACTCTTCCGTTTAATATTATGGTAAATTAATTATTTTTTTCAACTGACTTGTTTACTGTACACCTAATAATTTTAATTAGGTTTAGGTCCTTGTTTTATTCTATTTTGGAGAGGATGGTCATAACATCCCTATAAGAAAACACCTTAAAATGAATTCCTGATCCTCTTTTTCCACTTAGTTATTGTAGCTCAGTATGCAAATAAATTCTACTTCTTTCTCTCTCACACATACTCATACAAATATTTCTGCCTTTTTCTCAACAACCAGTGTCCCACATCATAAAAATAAATGAGGAATTCTGTTGACTCATTATCAGAAGCCATCAGATGAACATACTGGTATTATTTATAATTACTGCATAGTTGCCTAAGGAACCAGTTGCCAAGGGAATCATTAAACTCACTGATTTTTACTTTTGTAGAGGATTTGAGAAAATTGCTTTTAAAAGAAATGTCTTTTGTTTTATCCACAAAGTAGAAAAAAGGCTAAGCCAGGTAGAACAAATAGAACTTCTTTGAGATATCTGATAGAAAATTCCCCTGGGTGGAAGCTTCAAATTGCTGCAATAAATCTTGATTTTTAAAGTTTTTTTGGTGCCTTATACTTCAAGAGAAGAAGGGTGAGGGGTCTAAGCAACCATCTTGCAAACAATACCTCTACAACAGAATATGAACAACAAACAGAGATATTGTAACTGGCTGTTGAGGAGGAATAATAAAAAAAGTCAGTCTAAAAGCGTTAATTCAGTAGTGATACACATGTGGTCAGAAATATAAAAAACAAAGCACACCATACCATCATCCTTTAATGTCCTTCTTAGATGCGTGCCTATGCATCTTCTATGCTGCACTTGAACACTCACAGTGTGCTACATATTTTCTTCAGTTACTTTCTGAAGACTTTCCAAAGGCACACAAACACTGGCCTACATCAAGCTTATTTTTTCTCAGCCTACTAAGTGGCAACACAATAGACAGTAGCTTCCAAAACCACTTTTCTGTTAAAATAGCAGTTCCACCTGATACCACTTTCAGTCACCCTTTTGTCTTAAATGACATCACTGAGTCCTTTCCTCAGTTCCACTCTCGATCCCACTGTTGACCCTGAGAAGACACCATCGAGTCAGGATTAGGTAGCAAAATCTCTGGAACTGACTGAATGCCAGTTCCATCCATTTAGTGAAGGCCCTCCATTTTGAAATACATGCCCATTAGTACCAGACTACATGTCACAAGAAGCAAACAAATGGTTTCAACACAGTGCAACATTCAGCCTGGCACGCAGCTAAATCCTGTCAGCTACGGACTCCAAAGCACCAGCTATTTTGGAAACAGGAAAAGATGAAGCAGAAAAAAAAAAAAATTGCAAACATAATCATCAGTTTGAACATTGTTGAGGAAGTTGAACCCAAGAATCAATGCATTCAACAATAGAAACAAGTAGAGGAAGGAAACCTTTTTTTCCCTTGTAACATTTCTTTTATTTTCAGCATTCCTGTCTGGCTTCCCACACCCTTTTCCAGTCCCTGGTTGTCCTCCACTTCAGATCACCTCTCCTGCTTCAAAATTGGAGATCGTAACATAAAGAGCTTTTTATTATTTGGGAGGGGTGGTGTTAATAAACAGATTCAAATTTTACTCTAAATTTTAGATTCTAACTTTTCAAGTTCTGACCATATTGTGACCATTAATTGCCCTTTCCAAGAGGATGTTTCTCACCGCATTACCCAGATTTCCACATTCTAATATGCAAGCAGGTTCTGGGTGTCTACATTGAAACATTAGAATTTTTGCTGAAAAATTATACCTGTTTTCTATATCTCATGGCTAGATGTAATGACTTGAGGTATAGTTCCAACATTGGGTGTACCAGTGAATCATTTCCATACAATAAAGTGGGAAAATTTCTGTCTGGAACCTCCTCTCAGTCTTAGCAGCAAACATGCAAAATCAGCCACAAATACCTTGTATTTAAATCATGTACACCATTGAATGACTAGTTAACTGTGCCTAATAACTTATATAGTGTTGTAGGAGTGGATTTACCAACCTGTAAGTACATCATATTTTAATCATACTGGACAATTATCATTATCTTTTACCATTGAAACAGAAAAAAATTCAGACAGGTTTGCATATGTAACCTCTCTTCATCCAGATACTCATTTTCAAAAAGTTACAAAGATATATATTGATCATTTCATTTTGGTACAACTGTTGCAATAAGTAGTGGGAGCATGTGAAAATATATGCCATGTTAATCTACAAATGTCCTATATCTTATTCTGTAACAAAGATTAAAGTTCAGAAAATGTCTGCAGAAGGATTTGGAATTATGGTAGATTACATAATATTTTGAAATTATGATAAATTAATGATTTTTTTTTCTAAAGAATTATTTAATCTCTAAACACTAAAGAAGGTATGGAAGAAAAACGACATTTTGCTTGCACAGAATATGCAGTATCAACATAGGAGAAAAGAGGATGAGAGTATGCCTGACAGGAAACTTTAAATAATTTCACAAAAACTTGTTAGTTAGCAAAAGTCAGTGAAACAAACATTGATATCCTTTGTCCTTTTCTAAATTATCATAGTGTTAAAGATGTATTTATTTGCCTTCTTATCCTTTTCCTTATATCAGTAACTCCAAAACATAATATAAAATCTTTGTTCCATATTATGAAGCATTAAGCAATAAAAGGATATAAAACTTCTTTGTTCTCCATTCTATAATTTACATAAAGAACATTTGCACCAAAAGATAAGTTCATATTAGTCCTAAGACAGATCATAATAGAGCAACTGTGCTGAAGCATGGATAAAAAATGTCCATAAAGACTGCAGGTGAAGTGCTAGTAGAAAATGATTTTTGAAACCTTCAAGAGTCTGCGGACTTCCTGAGATCAATTCCGCTATGCCCTAGTTTGGACTTGTATGATGCAAAATCTTTGTTATTGCTCTGACATGGCCTCAGCAGTTTGCAACATTTATACGCTTTCGAGTCTTTAGTTGTAAAAGGGATTTTTACTCGTGGTTTAATGGTAAAATTTGTCCTTGGTAGCTGAAGAACTTCAAAGAATATCCTTCTCTGTGTGTGTGCTGAACTTTCTTGCCTCTTATCTATTCGAACTTTCTTTTTTTGCAAATTTTTGAAGCTGAAACATCATTAAGAATAGACAATTTACATCCTTCATAAAGACAAATGTTAAATAATTCTCACCGCTCTCAGAATCTTCTCTCTATTAGCACAGTTATGATCTCTGATAGCTCAAAGCCAGATGTTTCCCAGTTGGATGGGGGTGGGCACAAAGCGTAGTTTTGTGTGCTTAATTAATCTTAAATAGAAAATATCTAGATCTTCCAAGATGCTGTGAGAATTATTTCAACATTTAAATTATTTTAACTATTTCATCTATTAAACAACATCCCTTTTGTATCTGCTTCCTCTATAATATTTTACTATTTTTATACAACTATTCCTTTGCTTTCATTAGCACCCTACTACAGGACAAAATGCATAACTCATCAAAGCAGCACGAGTTACTTAGGTATGTTTTGTGCCACCATGTGGTTTTTTTTCCCCTATGTTGGACTAGAGATAGTTCCTGGAGCCGAACACAGGTGTTGCCTGGGAAATTTTTGATTCAGAATTTCTTGATCTGGTAGGAAATGGTCAAATCACCTAGACAAAAGTTTCAAAAGAAATACGCTGGTTTTACCCAAGACTGTGTAGGGGATACTCTCAGAGTGAGCAAAGAATGTACAGTGACAAAAAAATGGCTAAGCAGGTTTGGGCTATTCACAAATTTCATACTTTTTCTCTGAATTAGTATAGAAGGGATTTAAATATTTCACAGTTTTCGTGGTTATTCAGATTATTCTGCCATTAACTTTCCTGAACCTACCAACAGAATCACAGAACCACAGAATCACAGAATCACAGAATGGTAGGGTTTGGAAGGGACCTCTGTGGGTCATCTAGTCCAACCCTCCTGCCGAAGCAGGGTCACCTACAGTAGGCTGTAGAGGTCCTTGTCCAGGCGGGTCTTGAATATCTCCATAGAAGGAGACTCCACAACCTCCCTGGGCAGCCTGTTCCAGTGCTGAAAAGATAAGGAAAGTTTCACTCTATTGTGGAACCAAATCAGAAAAGCCTATTTTCAAGTTGTTTCTAGCAATAACTCGTAATTTTAAAGTATTAGTAATTTCCTTTTGGTCACCGGATGAGTATGCTCGACATTTTGTCTTTCTTTTCCAAAAACATGGACAGGACCTTCTTTGTCAGATTTCTAGAAAATAGCCCAGTGACTCTCATTCTGAGGTACATTTTGTGTAGCCAAGGCAAGCTTTTGTTTTCTACTTCCATCTGTCTAGAAAGCTTCATGAAATATTCATGCAATAGGAGTTTGTTTCAAAGGAAGACTACATGCCTTATTTCTGAGTCACTAATTTTAGTAGGAGCTGAAGTGCTATAAATGAAGCCCTGTGTGCATAAAAGCTCTGCTTTAAGAGTATGCCATTTAAGAGTGCCATCTTTGTTTCTACAAAAGGAAAAGCAGTGGCACTCCTTCCAGTTATTACTTTATAAATTAGAATTTCCCGTTACTGTCTATAATTTTCTTTTTTGTTTTTAGTCCACAAAGCAGAAAACCAGTATTATAGGTTAGCTGAAACAGCTCTTTGTTAGAAAAATGCATAATCTTGAATAAACAAGAACATCCTCTCTCTTTTTTCTGTTGAGCCTTTCACTGTATGCCAGTGTGAAACCCAGAGGACAAGCAATGATTTCCCTGTATTTATAGCACACACACACTTAAAGAGATTCCTCTGTTACCTTTTATAAAAGTTTAATTCCACCGAATTTCCTATGTTTTTCTCCCATAGAGTGTAATCCAGGTTTGGAAAGAGTACAGATGTTACCTCTTCGATCACTTAATCTCAGTGGGTAAAATGCCAAAGACCAAAAAAGAAAACAGATGGGTGGAAAGCCTTTCAAATCTCAGACTGAACAGGCTTATTTGTTGGAACCAGTTAAGAGAAAACTGTCTTGACTGCTTTTTATTTTGTTTCAGGTATTATAGAGAATGAGTAATGAGGAAATGAAAATACTTCTAAATATTTTATGTTATTGATTTAACAAGACGTAAGTAAAAATTACAGGATCTATAAAAAACACAATCTACAGGCCCTTATATCTCTCAATATTTTTCATAAATACACCATATTTTTATTCTGTTAACATTTCTGTGAATTTTTTCATACTTTACCTATACTCTGAAGAGTAGGATTTTTCCTGATAAGAAGCTAGAGAAACATCCATTCAACGAAGTGAACTTTTAACACTGTCTTGTATCTAAAACACTCTCAATCACAATTAAAACAAATTTGAACATACTTATTTCAGCAAAAATACAAAACCATCTGTCTCTTGAAATGTATTATTTACTATTTTCATCAAAGTAGCCCCTGTAGAGGCTGTTAAAGTAGAGGTGATAACTCATTATTTATGGCCACTTGTGTGAGGCGTTCTATAAACACAGAAAAAAGAACTTTCAAAAAAAATTTGACACACTCTGATGTTACGTGCCACACTACATTGTTTGGTCTGAATAACACAATGAATAATTTAAACCTACATATGCAAACTCCACAGTGCATGTTTTGCATTTCCCAAGTTCAAGAGGAAGAGATGCTAACTAAACAAGAAGATACGCTGCAAGCAACTCCATCTAAACTGTGCCTTTTAAAATGTGAGCACATCAAGACACAACCAATGACTTTGTGTGCACATGCTGTGCTGCATAGTGGGCTCTGATGTTGCCTAAACTCTTCTAATGCCTTCTGACAGCATGATGATCTCCGTGGCAGACACGTTCCTGGGCTGTTTATCCTGCCAGCGGCACTGAAGGTGAGACAGGTTTTCTGTTGCTCCTATCAGCTTCCAGTTCTGTTGTTGAAAACTGGGAAATTTGTCCACTGATTTGTAGAAACATGCCACTCGGTGATGCTCAGGCTGTGGCAGGAATAGCCGGTGGCACAGCTTTCGCTGGTAGGTTCCCATGTTTTGCAGGGTTGAGGGGAAGTCTCTGATGACTTGCTGAGTAAGTGAAAAAGCCTATAAATCAGTAAAATACTTAGCAAATCTCCTTAAACACTGAAAAACTTTAATTAGTCCCATTCTATATGGCTTCATTCCCTAACAGAAAAATGAGGGCCACATATGTTAGGAGACTGTCTGTGGTGATAATGGCTTCTTTTTCTCCTGGGCATCATGTAAACTTGCAACATCTCTTCAGCCTGACTACTTCAAGTCCTTTTAATATGATTGCTCTTATCTCTCCCACATAGCAGCAGTAAACTATTTTAAAATGTATACACAAAACTGGTCTTACACAGTGAGTTCTTTGAATATCTGACTCTTCCTGGAGTGTCATTGCACTCAAACAAAACACACAAACACAAATTCCTGTTGCTTCGGTTTGACACCGTTGTGACCCTTCTGCATCTGCTCAATCTTTGTGATGTCTCTGAAACAGCACAAATGGCATAGTTCATCAAACCATAGCAGGCGTTAAAAAAACAAACATGAAGCAAAACAAAAACCAAACGAACTCTAAAGCTCAATTACACTGACCTAAAAAGTCTCCTACTATGTAGTTCTTGCATTGATGTAACTTTGCAGAAATCATTCCTGCTGGGTTATAATGTGCTTAGTTTTTATTATTATTTTTTAAATCTCCCACTTGTCAGGCAAAAAGCCATGATGTGGATGTTGGAACATTATGAAAATGAATTCATAAGCCAAGTCTGTCTGCCAGAGTGTTCTTGCTAAATGCTGCTATGAGTGAGAGACTCAGCATGTGGCCAACCAAAACTGCTTCGTGAAAGAAAATAAGGAAAAAAGCAAGGAAATGAGGGGCAGAAAACATTTCTGACATCTATTTAATGATCATGCAGTTACATACACATAAAAACCCCAGGGCCAAGAAAAGATCTCTTGATTTAAATTAGAATCCAGTCTGGTAAAGACAAGACAAAAGAATTAACATCAGTCCCAGGGTTCCCCCACAACACACATCAGATGAGAGTGGGCCTGTGAACCATGGAGCCCAGAAAGTTGTTTATTTGGTGTGCTCACAGCCAGGATCCGTGACTGCTGAAGCCAGTGCACAGGTAGGAAAGGTAGGATACAGCCACCGCTGTGCTCACAGTGTCAGCAAGGATCCAGATGACCTTACACCAACTGTAAAAACAGATCCAGAAAGCATTCTCTCCTAAAATGAATCTGCACACTTTTTATGTTTCTTTTGTATTCCTTCTGGCGGGTCTGTCGAGTCTCCCCTCTGAATTCTCCTCTCCTGCTCAAGCTGCTGGGTGTCTGGTGGCAGAGCATCATGAACAGCTCTCCATCTCTCACTGCAGTTTTGGTACTTCTAGCACCTGTCGGTAATCTGTTCCCTCTCTGAAACTGTGTATCAAAGCAATTAGTCACTTCTCTTACACCTTCTTCTTCTTCTTACAGCTCAGGAAGTGTGGGCTGGATGAGTGGTCGGTGAGGTGGATTGAGAACTGGCTGAATGGCAGAACTCAGAGGGTTGTCATCAGCGGCGCTGAGTCTAGTTGGAGGCTGGTAACAAGTGGTGTCCCCCAGGGGTCAGTACTGGGCCAAGTCTTGTTTAACTTCTTCATCAACGACCTGGATGAAGAGTTAGAATGTACCCTCAGCAAGTCTGCTGATGACACCAAACTGGGAGGTGTGGTAGATACACCAGAAGGCTGTGCTGCCATTCAGCGTGACCTGGACAGGCTGGAAAGCTGGGCAGAGAGGAACCTGATGAGGTTCAACAAAGGCAAATGCAGGGTCCTGCACCTGGGGAGGATCAACCCCATGCACCAGTACAGGCTTGGGGCGGACATGCTGGAGAGCAGCTCTGCGGAGAAGGACCTGGGTGTGCTGGTGGACGACAGGTTAACCATAAGCCAGCAGTGTGCCCTGGCTGCCAAGAAAGCCAATGGAATCCTGGGGTGCATTAGGAAGAGTGTGGCCACTAGGTCGAGGGAGGTTCTCCTTCCCCTCTACTCTGCCCTAGTGAGGCCTCGTCTGGAGTACTGTGTCCAGTTCTGGGCTCCCCAGTTCAAGAAAGATGAGGAGCTACTGGAGAGAGTCCAGAGGAGGGCTACGAGGATGGTGAGGGGACTGGAACATCTCTCCTACGAGGAGAGGCTGAGGGAGCTGGGCTTGTTCAGCCTGAAGAAGAGAAGGCTGCGAGGGGACCTTATAAATGCTTACAAATATCTGAAGAGTGGGTGTCAGGAGGATGGGGCCAAGCTCTTTTCAGTAGTGCCCAGCGACAGGACAAGGGGCAATGGGCACAAACTGAAGCACAGGAAGTTCCGTCTGAACATGAGGAAGAACTTCTTCCCTCTGAGGGTGACGGAGCACTGGAACAGGCTGCCCAGGGAGGTTGTGGAGTCTCCTTCTCTGGAGATATTCAAAGACCCACCTGGACAAGGTCCTGTGCAGCCTGCTGTAGGTGACCCTGCTGCGGTGGGAAGGTTGGACTAGATGACACACAGAGGTCCCTTCCAACCCCGAACATTCTGTGATTCTGTGATTCTTACAGTAAAGGCGTTGGCATTACTGCATCATCTCATCTCAGGCAAAACCCTGGTCTTACTTACGTGACCATAAAGAATACTTCACTATCTGTTCTGAAAGTTTTCAAAGTGTTACCTGCTGTTGGAGTATTATTAATTTATCATCTCTTTACCCTCAACAGTTAAATATCTCTGTCAAACACAACAGCACAATGGTAAGTAGACATTTAAATCAATTTTATACAATTAACAATAAATTCAGGGGTGAAACTGAGACTAGATTTAAAAACACCCTGGAGATTGAAATGGAATGAATGAGCTGGCAAAAGTCCAACATAAATGCCCATAAGATCAATTTAGAGGACGCTGGGATGTGCACAGTACGATTTATAATGCCTGCAATGTACTGTGGCATAATTAATAAAGTATGCCTGGGGTAAAAATCAAAAGAACTAGTTAAAGAAGAGCCACTCCCTTGCAATTAGGTTGGAAATAGACACACTGGGAACTGCAGAGCACATGTCCCAACACAAATATGACAAAGGTAAGGTGAGAACAAACTTCTCACTGTATTTGATCTCTAAATCTCAGTGAAATTTTAATTAGACAAACCCTGTTCTAAATGTTTTCATTCTGCCTCTTAAGTGGTGTTTACAATTTTAGTACAGCTTCTCAGGTTCTCTTTCTCATAATACATATGTGACGTACCTCTACCAAGCTTTAAAACTCCTTTATGCTGTCTACACACTGATAAAAAACACTACATGTGTCTTATTAATAAGTGATTGAACATTTGCCACATGCCTCCTCCACTAACATTCAGAGCAAGACATAGCCCTGTGATCTGCCAAAGAGGCACACTGAAGGAGCACCTACCCCTCCTTGCTTTCATTGCACAAGGTCAGGCTTATCTCTGTGCACTGCCATCCAGAGGTGGGAAGTTATTCCAGTTTGTTCAATTCAGAGTCACACTCCACAAAGATGCTCTGATTAATTCTTTCACTCATCAGTTCAGTGACAAGTCAAAGAGTACAAGTACCTCCATCCTCCACTAGCTTCTACCAGTTCTGTGCTGGGACTCCACCAAATTTATCTGGGATCGTGCCTGGACTGCCTGTCCTGGGTCTCATGGATTTGGTTTTGTGCAACTTGGTATCATAAAATGGGCCAGAATGACCACAAATCATTTTCATTCAGCATTAATAAAGTTAATGGTCATCTTGGACTAGGCTTTCAGTGTTCTTATCATATTTGTCTGTTTGATATAATACGCATTTCATTGACTGGACAGACTTTTCCTCTTCATATTAATTCTCATCGTGATTTCACGTATTAAAATATTATTTTCTAAGAAGAAAATTGTCCACTTTTAATTTTTTTAATGTCCACTGGCATCAATTTTTAGTATATATTACTTATGATCAAGTATTTCGAGTTCTTTCATGCAGTGTCAAGTTAAGGGCCCTGAGCAGAACTACTTATTCTCAGCATTTTGAACTGAGGGCAGAGACGAGGTCATCAAAGCAGCATAAACTAATCCAAGAACTCAGAAGTTAGAGGAAAATGCTTGTGATGACCTTTCACTTTGTACAATAATTTATCTAAAACAAATGTTCCTTTACTTTTCTTTATAATGGTAATCACAGGAAAAGACTGGCCAGCTCTCAGAGGTTTTTCTGCAGTAATTAAGCATTTTCTACTTCAGAATGTCTCTTTGCATTGATGAGGCTAGAAGTGCAATTCACTTTGGCTGGAAACACACTTCTAGAAGGTCAAAAAATAAACTTGTGCCATTTTCTTCACCTTCTATTAAAGATGTATCAAACTACCCATGAACATTCATACTGTATATCATTGAACATGAATGGGCTCAATGACCTGTACAGAGCAAGGGTATTGAGCAACCCATTAGACATGCTGACAAAAATACAATATTTGGGTCATATTATACAACATAAAAATAATTACTTCAAAGTTACACTAAAAGATACAGCTTACTAAAAACTACAGAGAACTTTTATTCTTCACAAGTCATTTTTCTAATAGAGCAGGATAAATATATTTTTGTTGGGTTACCATTAAATTTAAATGCAGTCTTGAGGTCTGTCTTATAGCATTGTATAGTCATAAGCTGTATTCAGAATCTACAAATAAAAATCCATACTACAAGTATTGCTGGATTTTGTTTTGTTTAAATTTGTCCTTTTCTCTACTCAAGAAAAACATTCTGAGTATTTAATCCTCCAATAGAGCCTTAATTTTATTCTTTTATGATGCATTTACAGATTATGTAACAATCTGATTTCAGAAAAAATCTATTTTTCTCATCATTTATGACAGAAACTTCATCATGAAAAAACCAGACAAAAAAAGAAGTTGATAAATGTTGTCCATGATAATCAAGTTCACATAAGGTTTGGGATATGAACTGTTCCCCTATATAAGAATTTTGCATTTAAGAAACTCTTTCATGCTAAAATATCTCAACCTTTACCGATCTGACTGCTAAAGGACATATTTGAATAAATGCAACCAAAACAGGAAATCTCATTAAATGTTACCAGCAGCTTCAAATCATTATGAATTTTGCAATCCAATAATTGTATTAGTTTTCCAATAATGTAATCAAATGTCTCTCATTACAACTAATTGAGAAAGTACAACAGATCACTCAATCTCACCATTTTATGAAAAGAAAATCATGTTTGGTCAGCTCTGCTAACAGTTGAATGCATTGACATGCACGAAAAGTCACAAAAATGGCAACACTTACCTTTCTGTGGGCCAAAATTCCCTTTCTGGGTACTTCTTCGTATGTAAATTTCCAAAATTGACCTAAAAAAATTGTTAGGCTTTACATCCACAGTAATTCTTTGATTACAATCATAAATATTTCTAGTTACCAACTCTAAATAGATTGTTAATAATAAATTTTCTGTAAGTGTCAAACTCGGAAACTTTCCTGGTACTCCTGAGACTTAAACTGCCCCTGACTTTCAGGATCTCAGTTCTGGGGACAGCCCCGTTAGCTTTACATGAAAGTCTCTCAGATACAACCTGCAGGCAACAGGACAGGGCATAACTGGAGCTGCATAGTCTTCACCACTGGCAAAGAAGAGTGTGGTGGAGGAAATCCAGATGAAACTTGTAGGACTGGCAATCAGGCTGGTTTTCCCCCAATAGAACAACAGAATCCACATTACTGCTGTTATCGTAATTACTACAGTTATCCAGCTAAGTAGAGCTATAGCCAGTAAAGCCCTGCATAGCTAAGTGCATTAGGCACTGAGGTGGTGAAAGACAGAGCACATAGAACCCACTGAGACGGTTGTGGCAGAATCGCCCTTTAGGCCTGGACAACAGGCATCTCTCAGTACCTACACCATGAAATCCCCTCACACATACAAAGCCTATTTGGAGGCACAAAATTAATGGCTATTCAATTCTGAACTCCGGTATAGTCCCTGGCAGCTTACTTACAACAAAATTGAAAACAAAATGAAACAAAACAAAAACAAACAAACAAAAAGCTGAGGGACTAAAGGAATATGCATTTTTAACATGCTCACAATATTGCTTTACTCAGAGGTTCCAAACTCATAGTCGCCTGACACAGGATGACAGAGGGAAGATGCAACTCTAAGTGAGACTCAATTATTCATTTGGACACCACAGGCCTGCAACCAGAAACAGTGTGCAATTACTGTTCTGGCTCTGTTTTGACACCATTTCTTGTACGTCACCCATGTGTTTTAAGACACTTTGGGGCTGGAGACCATAAGGAGCATATGTTTTCTATTGCTTTACGCACTTGTGCCTACAGGTTAGAGAGCAGTGTAGTCGCTGTGCTCAGCTGTCTGGTGCTCAAGTCCTACCCTTCATGTCCAGGGCAGCAGGCAGTAACCACAGTTCAATGCCGCAGAAGGGCTCTTCTGCCCCTGTCCAAAGGAGAAAGCACTGTTGGTGGATAAAAAAATGATTAGGAGGACACAGGAACATCTCTGTGCAGCTAAGTCTGAATACATCTCGGTATTTCACTCACTTGATAAAAAAAAAAAGTAGAAGCTTTGCCCTCACACTGCCTTCACATATGAAAGACAGGTTTCTGTCTAGTAAGCACAAGGCTACAATAATAGGATGCCTACAGTAATATCAATAACAATAATAATTATGTTGATAAAGGAGACAGTTTTGTAATAAATATTATGGTGATTAATTTTCCAGAACTTTCAAAAGGCCATTTCAGACCACTGTCTTTATATATTATGAACACTGCATATATGTTACCATTGATTTTTTTAACTTACAGCTTTTGAATGATTTGTGGCTTAAATCAGCAACAGACACAAAATATGCATGGAAAAGATAGCACAGGGGACACTTGTGACACCTTTGAGAAGTGCTGCATGGAAAGAGGTACAATTACTAAAAGAGTTGCAAGACATAAAGATACCCCAAAAGTGATCAGACTGTAAGAGAAAAAAAAGTTTTGGTTTTGCAAAAGATCTAGAAGAAGGATTAATTCTAAATCTAAATTAAGCTTTCCTTTCTTCTACGTATCATTCATTTCTGCCCTGATAGCAATTTTCCTGATTAGTAAATAGGCTACCCGAAGCAAGAAATTTATTTTGGAAAGATAGGCAACGAGAATGGACAAGAGAGCACTGCAATGAGCCAATAAATTCTAGCTCTGTCTTGTCTCCTTATTCAGGAACCACTAGCTGCCATCCTGGCTGCTTGTGTACAAGCACTGCTTGGTTAATATCAAGTAGAAATTTATCACTCAGCAATAATCTATCCACTCAGAAACCTAAATGTGGGAATGGCTTTTCACTGACTGGCAGGATAGATTATTCAAAGTCCTTCTTTACTGTCTGCATCCAACATAAAATTTTTTTCATAAAGCTTGTGAGAAAGAGGTCATTATTTAAAGGTCAGTTTTGCACAAAATTAATAAATATAGTCAAGAGTCCTGAAAACCATCTAAAAGAAACCTGAACAGAAAAGATGGACTGTTAGAGCCAAGGCGAGAACACAGTTAAGATCCACTGCAGATTGTAAAAACTAACTGGGTCCCTCAGTGGCTACTTTAAATAATTCAAGCCATTTGCAGCCCTTCAAATGACCAAAACCACCATTCAGAGTGACAGTGCTTGTGCGTGTGTGTGTGTGTGTGTGTGCACACGCATTTCTACTTTTCTGGGGGAGGAATAAAGCTTGACATCACAAAACTTAGATTAATTTATTTTGCTCTCATTTAATTTGGCATTTTTCTAAGTGGGGCAGACAGTGCCCCAGGAGTAGAAGAGAAACTGCAACCCATAAAATTTCAGCTAATTCAAATGAAAATCTAAATTCTCCTCATCACACAAACAACAGTGATTTAAATGCTGGCAAATAGAATTATTTATCAAGAGTTGCACAGCCTCACAGAATGAAACCCAATTCAATGCTATTTTCAAAGAAACCCTAACCCTTTCTTTAATGCAAAGATGGGAATGAAAATGAGTACTGTACTGACTGATAAAAGGAAGCTATTGCTTTCCAATAACGTAAATGGCATAAACCTGATCCCAGAGTAATTTGGCACAAAACTGGTTTTCCTGGTAACATGAAAAGGACATTGTGTATGGAGTCTCTTCCCATTGATTCATTCCCTCTTTTCAGGCTCGGGCACTGCTGGAACAGATTGTCTTCTCTAGTGCAAACCCCAGTGACATCTGATTCAGCCACTGGCAGCCATTCAAGCCTATCTGGATGAGCAGGCCTCCGTGAACTGGGGACTTCAGGTTTTTTCCACAGTATTTATCAGCGGTTTTCATGCTGTTGAAATGATCTTGGCAGGGCTGCTCACGGTAATCCCTCACCCCTTTGTGTCACTGCTGTTTGGAAACATAGCTCTCCTTATTTCTAGGTATGTTATCTCAAAAGACTTCAGCCTAGGAAGACTGTGCAAATGATCAGTTAAATTGGACTCCTCAGACAATTCAGATGATGTGCAAAATCAATGCCCTGTAAAAACTAATATAATTTTTTAAAATGCAATTAATTTAACAAGCTGCCTGTTTAACCTTAGCATTTAAATCCCCCAAGGGCTTGGAGCTTGCAAATGGTAAAGCACTCCAAACATCACCTAAATACATTTCCTCTGGGTCTTAGTCATGTCCTCAGGCACCAGGAGCCACTTTGGGGGTTCAATTAGCAAACGAAACCCACTATGTTAAATCCGTGTAAGATGAGCCGCATGCTTAAACACCCATAGTGTCTGGGGTGACAGTCTGTGGAATAATAGAACAATTTGTTGTATACATGAGGGGAGGAATTTAATTTATCTGTACCTACAATCAGACCCAGGAGCTGGATGAAAAAAAGATGCCAAGTGAAACAAATTGTGTTAACAGTGTGCCTCAAAATATATATGACTGAATGTCTTACAACTTATTCCCTGAGGCAAGAAAAGGAACCAATCCATACCTATATATAACTATCATCACAGGGTACAGTGTTTTGTACTGCGAATTAGATGTTATTCAATGAAGGCTCCTAAGAATAAAGCAAATTAAGATCAAAATCAGGAACTCTGAGAGTCCTAGAAATAACTGAGAATGAAAGCACAGCCTATTCCAGGCATTCACTAACGCATTTATCTATTTGACACATAAGCATCAGTTCTCCAAAGCAAGTCTGAAGCGCTGCAACAACCAAGATACAAGCCAGTTTAAACAGAACTCAGCAAACCCGTTCAAAATTACAAAGGCTGGATGAAAAAAACCCGCCATGGGTCAGTGCAATGTCAGAAGTGGAGGAAAGATTTGATATGACTACACTGAAAGACACTTGTGCTGAACAGATGTCAAAAAACAACTTCAGAACTCAGCAGTTTGTATATAAGATGACCAGAGCCCAAGAATGAAACTTACTCAAAAAAGATTTCTATAGCTGTTCCTGAAATTGCACATTAACCATCTTTTTGATCACATTAGTAGTGAAAGAGTTGAGAGAAAAAAGTTACAGCAAGTCCAGCCTTCAAAGCAGAAAATGCTTACTTGTTAAACAAAAGCTGGGCAGTATGCACAAAAACTCTCCTTGAAAATAACCCTTAAACTCATTAATGTTGTGTGTCATTTAAAGATCAGTGAAACATGCAAAAAGGTGATGGCAGTGTTCTAGTGATAGGAGGAATTAAGCAGTAAAATTCTATTTATTTTTCAATAAGGAATAATTTATTACCAAGATTAAACAATGGACAGGAAATAACACCTACCACGACAATTCTCATAATCATTTGAACACGATATACTGTTATTTAATGGGGTAGTACTCTAGATACAAAGCTCATCAGATTTCTCCTATTATCAATCATTAAGGGCAGATCAACTGGTCTTTCCAAACTTGAGAAAACACAGTTAGAGCTCTGATGCTAGAACAGCTGAATAAAATTCTCCATCAAAAGCACCTTTCTCCAAGGTACAGGACTGGCGTGTTTCATCGTATCATTTTCAGAGCCTAGGTGTCACATCCCAAAAGCTGGTATCAGCTAGCACTCTAACCTGCCACAGAAATTCCCTAATTTCCTACTCGTAATTTGCATTTACAATGTAGCAGAAATTCTCAGAAAATAAAAAAAAAAAAAAAAGAGAAAATCTCATATTATAAGGCAAACAACACATCAGGAAAACTTAAATGCTGAGACCCTGTCAAATTACAGGGAACACATAATTTTACCTTCTGGGAGGAAAGCATCTTAATGACCAAAACAAAATGGTAGAGAGGTTGCAGCTGACCACCCCCAAGTAATCTGGAAAACACAAAAGAACATCCTGATGAGTGCAAGAAAAAATTCTTGAGAATTCCTTGAACTAATGGTGCTAGGAGACACAACCTCCTTGTCAAACCCTTGTATGGGGTTGTATGCTGTATACAGGAACGTGACAGGAACGTGACAGGAGGCAACTGAACCAGTGAATGCTTCAGAAATACCCTGGGCCAGAGCTGTGCTCCTTGCAGGGCCTGAGTTGCACAGGCAGCAGAGCAAAAGGGGTGCTGCCTATGGCCCCAAGTCATCAGCAAAGCCTGTTAGGCTAAATGAAGTTACTGTGAGAAATATCAAGTATGCCCAGGAGCATATCCTAGTAGGTAGCCCAGCAGTAGTTTCTAATTCCCAAATTTCTAGCAGAACTATCCTAACCAACCTGAATGTAGGAGCAGCTATTATCCAACATTGATTGTGAATATACCGTAAAACCTATTCCTCTCTGTTCCTGCCAGCAATTAGAAATTGAGGACCATTAGTCATGGAGCTCTTTCACATCAGTTAAATAAAGCTGACAGCTGATTCTCAGCAATGATTTGCCTGGCTACAACATAGTATTTCTGGACTCACTGGACTTTGTCACACTCAGCAACTTTCAGAATTTGGAGATTTTTCTTCTAGTGATTAAATAGGGACAAATTTGCTGAATGAGCTGTATTAAGCTGTATTAAGATGTATCAAGACTGTTCCTGGGAAGGTGCTTTGCACATTGTCTTTTGCATTTAAATTACAAGCCTGAACAGATTATGTTTAAATACTTTAAAAAATCTTAGGAAAAAAACCTCAAACATTTATCTTTATGTGTGAAATACACATGATAATGTAGACAACATTTTGGGGATATATCTGAGATCTGGTGCTGTAACACTTTGGACAAAATGAATACCTAAAGGTTACATGTTACAAATAAAGGTGAATAGCTGATGTCACTGCATAGTGTAGTTCCTTGCAATGTTGATAGCATTGTTCAGCACACCACTTGCATACAACTGCACACCACTTGCATGTAGTATTTCTGTATTGAAGGAGAGTCCTTAGATGATGGACAGATTATGAAAGTGAGTTTACTAAATCCTTTCATTTTATATACTGACTTACCAGTCCCTTCAGAATGGAATAAAATATTTCTTCTTTCTGGTGTAATAGCAACTTGTAGTCTATTTTCTTCTTGGTAAAAAATAACATTTTTAATCAAAGGAGTCTTTTACTTACCATAGTAGTCATTTAAACTATTAAGCAGACCAGTCATGTCTTGTCTTGAGTCTAGATATGTTGACTTTCCCTTGGTCGAGGAGGACTGTGTGAGGGATCGCTTAAGCGATCCGGACGTCCACAAATCCATGGGCCCCGATGGAATGCACCCACGAGTGCTGAGAGAGCTGGCGAATGTCATTGCTGAGCCACTCTCCATCATCTTTGAGAGGTCCTGGAGGACAGTTGAGGTGCCTGAGGACTGGAGAAAGGCCAATGTCACTCCAATCTTCAAAAAGGGCAAGAAGGAGGACCCAGGGAACTACAGGCCGGTCAGCCTCACCTCCATCCCGGGAAAGGTGATGAAGCAGCTTATCCTGGAGGCCATCATCAAGCAAGTGGAAGAAAAGAAGGTTATCACGAGTAGTCAGCATGGATTCACCAAGGGGAAATCATGCCCGACCAATCTAATACCTTTCTACGATGACATGACTAGCTGGGTAGACGAAGGGAGAACAGTGGATGTTGTCTACCTTCACTTCAGCAAGGCTTTCGACACAGTCTCCCATGATATCCTCCTAGTGAAGCTGGGGAAGTGTGGGCTGGGATGAGTGGTCGGTGAAGTGGATAGAGAACTGGCTGAATGGCAGAACTCAGAGGGTTGTCATCAGCGGCGCTGAGTCTAGTTGGAGGCTGGTAACAAGTGGTGTCCCCCAGGGGTCAGTACTGGGCCAAGTCTTGTTTAACTTCTTCATCAACGACCTGGATGAAGAGTTAGAATGTACCCTCAGCAAGTTTGCTGATGACACCAAACTGGGAGGTGTGGTAAACACACAGGAAGGCTGTGCTGCCATTCAGCGTGACCTGGATAGGCTGGAAAGCTGGGCAGAGAGGAACCTGATGAGGTTCAACAAAGGCAAACGCAGGGTCCTGCACCTGGGGAGGAACAACCCCATGCACCAGTACAGCCTTGGGATGGACCTGCTGGAGAGGGACCTGGGCGACCTGGGACCTCAGCTCTGCGGAGAGGGACCTGGGCGTCCTGGTGGACGACAGGTTAACCATGAGCCAGCAGTGTGTCCTGGCTGCCAAGAAAGCCAATGGAATCCTGGGGTGCATTAGGAAGAGTGTGGCCAGCAGGACGAGGGAGGTTCTCCTTCCCCTCTACAATGCCCTAGTGAGGCCTCGTCTGGAGTACTCTGTCCAGTTCTTGGCTCCCCAGTTCAAGAAAGATGAAGAGCTACTGGAGAGAGTCCAGCGGAGGTTCTACAAGGATGATGAGGGGACTGGAACATCTCTCCTACGAGGAGAGGCTGAGGGAGATGGGTTTGTTCAGCCTGAAGAAGAGAAGGCTGCGAGGGGACCTAATTTATACTTACAAATATCTGAAGGGTGGGTGTCAGGAGGATGGGGCCAAGCTCTTTTCAGTGGTGCCCAGTGACAGGACAAGGGGCAATGGGCACAAACTGAGGCACAGGAAGTTCCGTCTGAACATGAGGAAGAACTTCTTCCCTCTGAGGGTGACGGAGCACTGGAACAGGCTGCCCAGGGAGGTTGTGGAGTCTCCTTCTCTGGAGATATTCAAGACCCGCCTGGACAAGGTCCTGTGCAGCCTGCTGTAGGTGACCCTGCTTCGGCAGGAGGGTTGGACTAGATGACCCACAGAGGTTCCTTTCCACCCCTACCATTCTGTGATTCTGTGACTTAAATAGTGCCTCCAGTCTGAAACCAGGACATGCTGCTATCCTTCATCTGCATATACAGTATTTTTGTAACATGTCTGGTCTCCTCTTGTCTTTCATAATCTCCTGATATACTTAGCAGATAAATAAAAAAATAAAGCATTCTGTGATTTTTATAGTATCCGGTATAAAAGACCTTGGGCTGTAAGGCACAATCACAGTCCATATATGGTGTAATTTAATATAATATCCCCATTAGTATATAACTTAATATTATGTATTAAACACATGATCTGATGTTAAAACCTTGAGAAATTTATCATTAATCATCTTCACAGCTTAACTTTATGCATATGGAAAACTTGTTTGGATTTCTTGTATGTTATTGATATAAAAATAGATTTCCCTGGCATGCATTGAAATATAAGCATACATTTTCCATCATCTAATATTCAAGACCTGGCTACATACTTTGTATATGCCACTAATGTGGTTCTTCATGCTGCACCATTAAACAAACATCCAAGTAAGCAAGAAGGCATCACTAGAATGTGTCATTTCTATTGCGATTTCAGGTGCAATTACAATCTGTGTACATGTGTAAATATTTACAGGATAACAGGCATTGAGAATGTGCTCTATAATTTACCAGTTTTAGTGGAAAAATTCCTTTATTTGAGCTTTCTTTTATTGTCAAGCTCTTTACCAGAAACTTAAACCTTAGTGAAGATAAGCTTCAGGGAAGTGGTACAGTAATTAGCAAGTACAAGAGCTGGTTCCATGGGGAATTCAGATATAAGAGCTTTCCTGCTGGGATAAATGGTGGCAGTATGGAAGTCAAAATGTTTTGTTATAACACTGGATACTGTTAAAATCAGCCTCTGATGAATTCTCTCGCATGGGAATGAAAATTCTTTTGTGCAGTGAGTGGCACAATAAAGAAATGTCAAATTTCAAAATAGAAGCTTCAAGCAATTTTTTAGATGAGAACTTTGAAAAAATATTAGAATTGTATTAAGAAACACACACTGTTTCCCCAACATCCTAAGCAAGTGAAGTTCTCATATTTTTGTCTCTCGCATAGTGAATTAATCTTTTAAATAAACCGGACATTTGTAATATGCGACAAACAACTTGATGTCATTCCTCATTACAGTGGTCTTATTATTCCATAGAGTGCCTATGGACAGGGGTAATAAATATATGTAAATTTGCCAGAAAGCCAGTACATTCTGCCCATAGTCATATGTATGTCTTTGCTTACTGTGTATAATTAGCATACAAATATAAATTGCTGCCAGGTTTCTTATTCTTTTGCTTTGCTATAAATAGAAGTTGAATCAACAGGTTGAATCAGATTTTACACAAGAACAGAAATAAAAGCATTATTTATTAAATGCAGAAGGATCATTCTGCAGCCATTCCACAGCCATTGCACTCCGCCTTGCAAGAATCTTGAAAAAGTTGATTTGACAATACAAATGTGCTTTGCATAGCCTATAAAGGGCATACAAACCATTTCCTTCAATTAGCAAAGTTAAGTTGATAAATAGCAAGAGTTTGAAATTTCTTTTAATGCCAAATGGAAATAATTGCAATTTGATTAGAGTTCTATCATAGAACAACTTCATTTTATGACATAAATGTAATTTGACCACGTTCTATAATATTTTTAATAAGAATACTCATTGGATAGGATGTCATGAGCTATGCTAGTTTTTATCACTATTAGAAGACTACAAAAGCAGAACAATGAGACCTTTCCTCAAGCCCCTATTCCCCCATGACAACTGCATTAATAAACTAAGAAATTTTTGCAAGTGGAAATTAAAATTGCAGCTCCTACTATAAATGAAATCACTCTGTAATAGTTTAACACAAAACAGTACTTCTTGTGGCATACAGTCAAGTAATAATCAAGAAAATGGTCACATACACATGTATTTGTGTATCTTTCTATGTGTGCAGACCCATGCGCACACACGTTCTTGTGGATCAGAGGAAATGATTCATTATTCCATCTTAATTCTGTGTAGACACTTTTCAGCATTGCAAACCACTGCCGACTTAGTGGAAATAAAAGCAAGGTTTGTCTCTGCTTCAGAGGAGTCCAACTCTGAAAAGGCTTTGCAAGATTTGGGTTCAGAAGCACGAGTAGAACAGGGTCGCTAACACTGTACTGACCCAAGGAAAAGGTTGTCGTCGAATAAAGAATTTATGACTATGCATGGCATTTTTAGTAGATCTATAGATATAATTGATTTCCTCGAATATGCAAAGTATTTGGGGAAAGAATGCAGCCTCTGCAGAATCAGAGTCAATATGCTTCATCTATACAATGCTACTTAAAAATACTCAGTTAACTGGAGCTGAAAAGTGTTGCCCACAAGTGTCAGCTTGGTGCTATTCCAAGTGCTGATGGAACCAATATTTGAATTCAGAGGAACTAGGGCACTCCGACAGGAACAGATCCACCTGGAGTGGGGAAAGGAGGCAGAGAGGGCTGAGGGGACTCTGGTGATGCCCTGCCCCGGCTCCACCCCTGTTAGCATGCTTCATGCGACTGTATAGCACAAACATTATGCTGCTGACAGCGTAGCAGGAGCCTGCATATGGTCTCAGTCATGGTTAATGCACCAGGGGTGGTTCGCATGGTAGGGTAGGGAAAGTTACCCATGAACGTGACCTTTACGTACTAAAAGAGGTGAATGGGAGAGGGGGGTGCAGGCTGGATGCCTGGGTTTCCTAACGATGTTGTTGCCCTGCATGTTGTGATGAAGCAGTGGTTTGCTAGGTGAAGTCCACAAGAAGACACACGACTCACAGTTCCTTAGAGCCCTTCTGCCATAGTGATGTACTTACAACATCAGAGCAAACTGGCTTTTTTCACAAGACTCCGGTACAGAATAACTTAGTAAGGCAAAACAAGACAGGTTGTATAATAATTTGTCATATGAATGGCTCTGCTGCTCGCCATACTAGCATAGGGTAACTCCAACGAGTTCTTGGCGGCTTTGATTGTTCCCCTCTTTTTTATCACAGCACCTTTCTTGACATCAGAGTGTCTGTTGTAGTTTACTTCACCCATAGATCTCTTTTCCCCCCAATTCACTGCTTCCATTACCTGTGCCCACATAACTTACCTTGCTTTGGCAGAAGGGAGAGAATATACAGCCTCCTTCTCATGAGGTAATCAATAGTGCTTCAGAGACAAGCCAACCAGCAAAGGCCTATAAAGAAGTGTCACTTCTGTCTTCAACAGCTCTCCATATGTGGCATTTGCAATGCTTTTAGTCTCAATTGACCTGACCCAAGGGAAAGATGTCAAGAAGCCTCTGCTGATTAGAATCTCCTGCGGTTCCTGCTTCACTGGAGAATCACCATCTTATGGCACACTGCTTTTCTTTCACAAATACTAAATGCTTAGGCTTTATTAAGAATTCATATATGTCATGGATGAAATCTCTAGTGAATGATCATTAGAAGATGAACAGATATTTGTTTAAAAGAAGACTATGAAGGAGGTACCCGAAAGCAGGAACACTGGATTATACTTTGGGACGACTGTATTTCTAACCGAGCATTTGGCTAACACAGATGTAATGAAACACTGACCAGGAACTTCTACAATATGACAGACCAGTGACAGCTACTAAACCAGCTCTGTAGCCAGCAGTTTCTATGGGACATATGCACAGCATTTCTGTCAGCAGCGTGAGACAGGCAGATGCTTACAGAGCAAAAGCTTACATCTACACTTTTGAAGAAAGAGTAGGCAAGGACACCGATTTAAAACATTATTTTCTACCTATAAACCTTTTTTTTTTCTTGGTATTTATGAGATGTTTCATCCATGGTGAGACATAAAAAGATGCAAAAATAATTATCCTGATAGAAGTTAAACAATAAAAGAAGGAAACAAGAAAAATATACCTTTATCAGGGTTCTCTTGTAAACTGTCATAAACTCAAAAATATTAACCCCTTCCAAGGTACATCTAGGAGACTGCCAGACCGCCGCTACTTTTTAGAAATACCACATATGTATCATCTTGCAAGTTTCAGTTTGTGCGGTTTGTGATAGAGTCCAGAGGTCAGTCACTCTCCAAAGATAAAGAATTGGTGGTCAGTAGAGCAGGACTTGTGCACAAAGGAATGGGGAAAAGTTCCAGAAGCTCCTTGTCACTGCCAGAGCTTAGTGACATTTAATTGTGTCAGCTTGTGCTCCACAAGCATCACCTAAGTCTGTATATGTTTGAGTTTTTCAAAATTTAAGCAGAGGAAAAAAGAAAACAATTAAAAAACCCTCCCAAACCAACACCTCAGTTCTGTTTCCATTACCGCATATTTCTGAAGGGATACACAATAATTTAGTACGCCCAAATTGCTGACACACTCTGAAAGGGAGCTCTAAAGTCTGCTATTCATTTTTAGAGGCTGAACAGTTGCACTATAAATCTTATTTTAGAAGGCAGTGTTGGTCTGAGCCCCAGAAACTCACCCGGACCCCCAGAGCCCAGGGCAATGCTCAGCTTCTGCTCAAAGGTGGGAAACTGGAAGCAGCGTGAAGATCAGGATCATGCACTGGGAAGTGACATTTCCCTCACATTCCCAGAGGGAAAACAGAAACAGCTGGAGTTTATAAGCAAAGTGTTTTACTACCCTTTCTATTTGCACATACAAGCTGCTAAGTATATAAACGTGAAATAATTATCACAAAATTCAGGTGGGAAGGCAGCTTAGGAGGTCTCAGTCGAGCCTCCTGCTCAAAGAAGGGCCAGCTTGAGCTCAGAGAAGGTTGCTCAGGGCTTTATCTTCTAAAGATGAAGACTACACAACCTATATATCTATATAACTAAAATAAATATAATACAGATTTTTACATATGTGTACATACATATAATACTATCTTTACTTGATATCTAATGTTAGAAAAGTAGCTGATCATGTTCAAAAAGGTTTGGAAATCAGGTATTAGGGGATATACATTAGACAGGGCTGAGATCTAAAATGAGAATTCATTGTAAAAGAGGCAAAGGTTAGGTTTGTTTTCTCATGCCATAGATAAAACAGTGCTCTTAAAAGCAAATGAAATACAATTCGTAAGTGAAATACAATTCACAAATGTTATATTAATTTGACTTCTGATAGCACTGTGCTCCTAATGAGAAATTAACTTTACTTAAAAATCAAGGTCTCGGAAATGTAATGTTACAAGCTCAAAGGCACTGATACCAGACCTGCTGCTTAATTTCTGTTTTTCTCTAACTCTTTGCTGCCAATTTGGGCAAACGTGGCAAACTGACTATTCCATATTTAGGGGCCGTGATCATGAGATGCAATGGTATTTCTCCTGGTATGCTTAAGTATTCAGTCTTTCTGATTTGTTCCTGGGAGATTTCAAAAATGACAAAGCTTCAGTGATGTCAGAGATCCATACTTATCTCATTGCACGTACTTTATGAATGATATGTACTTTAATATTTGTAAAACACCATTCTTCTGTCCACTGAACTGATTGTCAAGACTGTAACAGATATATTGAAATACACGTGGGTGCAACATATTAATGGTGTATCTCATTTTCCTATTAATGTTACAGGCAGAACCTTAATGCATGTCACCCATAATTCTATTTTCACCATCTGTGGTAGAAACAGGAGTCTACTTTTTCTAAATTAACTATAGGTTTGAAAATTGGTGCATTTTTCCACTTCTAAAACATTTTGTCTGAAATACTTTCATTTGTTTTCCTTCACTGTCCCAGATGACTCCAAAGGTAAACCATTCACACTCCACAGATCTGTTTAACATAGAATAAATGATGGGGAGGTAGCAGTTGTATCTTATTTTTTCCTTTCATATTTTAGCTATGTTTTAAGATTCTTAGACATCAAAATTTTAAATAACGTGTCAAACATTTATACGGTTAATGGTGAGCCTTGGTGTTAGAATTTGATATGTCACTTGATCTTGTGCTAACAGTTAAAATACTAAAAATAAAAAACTAAAATTAAAAATTACATAGCTTGATCATTTTTCTAAGGTAAATGGTCACTGGTGTCATTGTTTTCTTAAAATCTTTCAGGGTTTTTGTAATTTCCTTTGGTAAAAGGAAGGTACTTCCACCAAACAAAGAAATCTAACCACACCGCCAGAACAAACCCCATAGGCTAGGTGCATTTAAGTTTTATCTCAAAATAGAATGGTGATGACCTATTCTCATTCATTTTTACTGTTCCTAAAAATTTGGTCTCCAGGTAGATGATGACGTACTACTACAACTAATAAAAAATCCCCACAATAATGGCAAATGGTTATAAAAAGGTCTTATCATCATGAATGAAGCACTAAAGGGAATAGGCCATGGACTTGCATGCCAGTCAGCAACTAGGCACTTTATTTGTGTGTAATAAATACTCAGTTTTAAAATAATTTAAAAACTTCTACCCAAGACTAAATGCTCAAACAAGAATATAAGGTGATTGATTACACTGGAAAAATTACTTAGTAAATAATCATTCCCACAAATCAGTTATTTTCATTTTTGTAAGGGTTACGTCTTCAGCCTGCTCTCAAGCCCTAACAAAGATGGGTTTTGCTCTACTGCAGAACTCTGCTGCTCTCTGAAGGTGAACAAGCACTGGACTGTAAGAAGGTGGGAAATTAATTCAGCCTTGGTGACCTCTCAGAAAACACTTGGAACTGCCTTCTTTTCTGGTAAAGAACCTAAATCAAGTGAGCCTGCATAACTTCAGTGGTGACAGCATGCCTAGGCAAAAGGAAATCTTTGAAAAAAGGACACTCCCAGGCTACAGGGCAGAAGCAGGGTGGCTGGTCATAAATTTGTATTTAAATTGGTACCAGAGACAAACACATAGGCCAAAAATGACAGCTTTGTGTATTTTTCCTTCTGTAGTAAGACACTACCTTTGCTTGAGACTCCAATCAATTTTTGGGCACTAACATTACACAGAATTCCAGCCTTGAGGAAAAGCGAAAAGCTAACAGGCCCAATGTCGACGTTAAACAAGCTATAATTTCCTAACCAGGTGTGGATGGCAAAATCTGACCAGATTGAGAATGGATTGATCAGATGACCAGAAAATGTGGGTCTAAAGACTTAGTTGTTGGTTATAGTTACTAATGGAAAGTTATTTGTTCAGTCTAAAGGAGTACTGTTACTTCTGCCAACTTCTCAGCTGATGACCCCAAACTTTCACCATCATCTTAGTCTTGTCTTGGTATAGCTAATTCACTCCTGTTCATGCTCTGACCTTGGTCAAACTCCGGCTGAAGGACTGAGCTAATACACTGAGAGGGACTTTTCACAAGGATGTGTAGTGATAGGACAAGGGGGAACGGCTCTAAACTAAAAGAGGGCAGATTTAGATTAGGTATTAGGAAGAAATTCTTCACCATGAGGGTGGTGAAACACTGGAACAGGTTTCCCAGAGAAGCTGTGTATGCCCCCTCCCTGGAAGTGTTCAAGGCCAGGTTGGATGGAGCTCTGAGAAACCTGGTCTAGTGGAAGATGTCCCTGCTCATGGCAGGGGGGTTGAAACTAGATGATCTTTAAGGTCCCTTCCAACCCTTAACGTTCTATGATTCTGTGATTCTGTGATCAGCAGGCTGCATTACAGCTGCTCCATACCAACTGTTCTGGCCCCCATATACTCACTGTTTTGGGAGAAGAAAGTTGCAGACACGACAGATAGTCACATAGTGGCACGCTGCTCTCTGAAGATCCTTAGGAAGAGGAGTTACTGCCCACAAGCACCCAGTGAGATGCTCCTGAGGCTGCGAGCAGCAAACTGACTGAAGACCAGCCTCATCCACGGCTCAGATACTACTTGCAAGACAACAGTGCCTGCAGACAAGCGGTGCTGGAGTTACTTAACAGGTCGGGTCTGTCTCTGAAAGTCTCTCTCATTAGGATTAAGTGGGTAGGGATAATCTATGAAGAAATAAAACATAATTCTAATAATCCTTTCTTCACATCTGCATGGCTTTTCAAAAGGCAGTAAAGGTATGTATCAATTACTGTGTGTAATGATGAGCAGAGCAATGTCTGCAAGCTTTCTCCTGGGAGAGGAGCTGGTAAAAAGAAATTATGTAACTGCTTGGACCCAAGTATCATCTTCACTGAGACTACGCCTGCCATTTTTGCTCCTGCATGGCCTACCACATATCTTAAGCATTCAGCACTGCAGTCATCTACTCCTTTCTCTCTTAACGCAGGCCCCCAAAATACAGAAGACTATGTAGGGATGTGGTAAAAAACATGATCCAAGCTATACCGCTCCCTCACTCTGGGTTTCCAGGCTGTTGGCATCTGTAATGGAAACAAAGCCCTGGGCAATGGGAGTCTGTCCTCCTGTCCCACTGCTGCCAGCAGCCTCGCCCTTCTGGGTCCCATCGCGCTGACATTTCTGAAAGGTGAGAGTTCTCCTGGCTGATCTAAAAAGGTTTTATCCACAAGAAGAAAGGGTAAGTCTTGGTTTTGTTTCAACTCCAAATCCTAAAAATGCAAATCAACAAAGTGGCTTCACAGCAGAAGAAAATTCTTAACATACACACCAAGATTTAAAGAAGCAAGCTGGTTGGCAATTAGAGACAATTCCATAACATGAACAATGCAGGTTAAAGGGTGGGTTTAACAGTATCATGTACTATCTGCACTATGCTTGGATTCGAAATGGGGCAGGAAACTTTTAGGGAACAAATGAGGGCCACAAGCGGCATTTTCCATCTAAGTGCTTAGCTTGACATTTGTAATTAAGAATGAACGTTGCATTTCTTTTCAGGGACAAAACATCTCATAGTACTGCAGCTGATTCAATATTTGAAAGAGAGGTTGATGTCTGAAAGTACAAATACATTATTTCATAACACATCTTTCATAGCAAGATGTTAAAAACAAAATGTCCAGTGTTGAGACACAAAAAATTTGATATTGGTGATTGAAAAAACGATCCTTAAAATAAATACTAAGCAATTGTATTTCAACAATTAAAACAAAAACATCCCAAAGTCTTTCCTGTGGGTAACACTGCTGTTATGTTCTAGCTTTTATAAATCCCACCTCCTCAGCAGCTAATTAGTATTTCTTGTTCCACAAAAGTTTTAAGTGCTTGCTGAACATTGTCTCACGTAGCCTTTAAATCCTTCACAACTTACTGATGATTAAATATGGAAGTTGCGTATTTTTTTTTTCCCAGATCAATGGATTTGGCTGATTTTGACTCAATTTATGCCATAGCTCCAACTTGCAAGTTATCTCTAGCCAGAACTCCTACAGGTATCATCTCCCATCTATGGAAATTAAAGCTCTGACACTTACCTGGGAAAAACTTCTCAGATCACAGTAATCAGTAATTTGCCTATAAGCCACGAGTTATTGGACTTCCTATACTGGTGATTTTCCAAACTTTTTCTGTCCATTATGAGAACGAGAGTGTTTCTCCTAAACTCTATCCACCTGTTCAGTCACATGGCAGTATAAAAAGTGATTTCTCTTTGTACCTCTCTCTGCAAATTTAATTTGGTAAAAATGGTAAGATGTCAACTGTAAAACCTGGTGGCGACTTCATGCTGTAAAAGCATATGCTTTAATTTTCCAATAGAAACTAGCAGAAGTGTGTAGCAGGGTGGTGTCATTAACTCCTTTCAGCTGTAACTCCTTCTTTTTGTGACTTCTAATTGCTGGTGCCTTGCGAGAACGCTACAGGCTGCCCGGCTTTACCTGGAAGAACATAGGCAATGAGGTGCTATTGGCTTGTTCTGACACACCACTCTTCTACCATAAGATGGCAGACATAGTACACAGACTTTCAATATTACACTAAAAATTACAATTATTAGATCTCTACGTATACGATGTTCATTACTGCCTTTACTGCATGAACCAGGAAAAAAATGGTCTCGCTGCTCCTGCATTCATGGTATGCTATTAGGTCATCACTGCAGCTCTTTCAAAACAACATGACTTCGCAAGAAAGAAAATTAATAAAAATTTGATCAGGCATAAAATGACTGTATTTTTTTGTTCAAGTGCAGAACAGTAGCGCTATATAGGTATGGTATAGCTTTTGTTTTTATTCAGCTGTTTAGTATGCTGTCGGTATAAACACGAGACTTAAACCAAGCATCAAAACTGAACCTTTCAGACATTAATGTGATGATAGCTGTGTTATTATGAGCCTAATGATATCTAGTGCACACAAGAATACATAGGTGTCATGCTGGGAAACCAATGATCTGGCTCTCATTCTGACTGCAGGCAAAGAATATCTCATCAAAGCTATAAATTTCATGAGTCTGTTCCCAAATTTAAAACCCTTAAGGAAATGGTTTTCATGGTTCAACAGTTTTAAAGGGTTGCTCTTACTTGGCTTTGTAACAAGGAAATTAATAGTTCTTCCAAAACAAATCAGAATTATGCCATAGCTGCATGCATTTTCATGCTGTTGCCTTCAGCATTTTCCTTCCTTCTCCAGATAACATCGCTGCAGAATCCACATTGAATTCACCGTGGGGAAACATTTATTACCTGCTATGATTTCACACTATAGCGTTAGATAGGTGATAGAAGCCGTTTACTCATTGCTATGTAAAAATTGTTTTCTTTAGGTCATGTGAAATAGAGTCAGTTTCTAATCAACCTTCACTTTTCACAGGGTAAACCTATCCAGCCTAATGTCAGGGAGAGTTAGTTTCTGTAGCGTGATGCAGAGCAACCAACCAAGAGGTAGATGGCTTATGGGACTGCAATAACAATGAAGCACTGAAGTGATATACTTCTCTGGATATTTCTGTAAAATTCTGACTGTGTGAATATTGAAGCTTCTGAGAGGAATAACCATGTTTAAATAATTTTCTTAATTTAAAGGTATAAAAACGCTTTCTAATGAGCAGAAAATGAATATTGTGTTAGGATTAGCTGTTGTGTGTCACAGTTCATGCACCTAATGCGCTATGACTAGTGCTGTTCAGGAGAAAGAACATAAATGAGCACCGAATCTCTAGCGTAGCAATACATTTGAATGTATCAATAACAAAATACTGTGAACTCTCATTTTAACCAGTAAGAAGTTACACATACATTGTGATTAAAATACCAAGATATATCTGGTGTGTGTAGAATACCTCTCATCGCACAACAGTTTACATCCAACTATTTCAATGCTTGTAGAGCTACAAACAGGAGATTAACAGCATCTGCATCAAAAGTAGCTTTGCTTTTTTGGTTCATGCCAACCATTTGGAGTCCTATCTTTAATGTAAGCATGTAGCATTCAGAATAATAATCCTTGCGTGACAACAACAATCAGATAATATACTAAGGGAAGTCATTCTAACTAAGAGCAGGCTATTCCACATCTATCTATACTACAACATAAACCATACTATCATAAATCAGAAACGTTACTCTGTGAGTGATTGACAAGAACTCCTGAACCTCAAGTTGCTGACCCCGACACGAGGGAACAGTGCAGGTACCTAATGGGGAGTGGAAAGGTCAGAAATTATTTTCTAAGAACAAAAATTATAGTAATAGACAAATTTGCTTTTATCTGAGGGTGACGTGATTGTCTGTAATAGAAGACACACTCACTACAAGAAGGACATTGAGTTGCTGGAGCACGTCCACAGAAGGGCAACGAAGCTGGTGAACGGTCTAGAAGACAAGTCTTATGAGGAGCAGCTGAGGGAACTGGGACTGTTTAGACTGGAGAAGAGGAGGCTGAGGGGAGACCTTATCGCTGTTTACAACTACCTGAAATGAGATTGTAGTGAAGTGGGTGTCGGTCTCTTCTCCCAAGTAACTAGTGATAGGACAAGAGGAAATAGCTTTAAGTTGCATTAGGGGAGGTTTAGATTGGATACTGGGAAAAATTTCTTTACTGAAAGAGTTGTGAAGCATTGGAACAGGCTGCCCAGGAAGTGGTGGAGTCGCCATCCCTGGAGATGTTAAAAAAACGTAGATATGGCACTTCAGGACGTGATTTAGTAGCCACGGTGGGGATGGCTTGACAGTTGGACTTCATGATATTAGAGGTCTTTTCCAACTTCAATGATTCTGTGATTCTAAGACACAGCACTGGAGTCCACAAAATCCTTGATAGCCCACTGTTCCACTGGAGGGAAAGAGCAAACATGGAGGACTGAACAAAAAAACAACAGTATTCCATCATAAACTGTACAAAAAGCACAATATTTGCTTTAATATGAAGAAAATGACAGTTTCTCCTCAAGCATGGAAATCATAATTATCCGCTAAGCCATCCTAAAATAGCTGTCACTGGTGCAAACAAGAAGACTGCAATTCCCAGCTGGGGCGCACCACCACTGCCATGCATGAGAGGGATTGAAAGGGAAGCAAATAGTCCTCCATCTAGACTTTCAGAGGAGCATGTGACTCTTGCTATTAAATAACTGCATAGCGGGAGAGAGAATAAAACAAAAAGGGCATTATAACTGCCTGCTCAGGCACATGTACATACATGTGTATATTCACATACAACAAATATACTGCTCCATAAATATGGCTGTAACCAGCTGAATTAAAGCTGTCTAAACTTTTGCTCGCCCCATCTCTCAGTTAACCTTTGAGCATCTTCAGATATCATTTGAGCTTCACCCTTCAGGAGCTAGGCTGCTTTCAAGCTGGCTGCTATCCAAGCTGGCTTGTGTTTGACTGCAGTGTGGATACCTTTAATAAAAGCCAGAATATTGTGCACCAGGTTTTAAACTTAGTTCTGGTGAAGAGTAACACTCAGAAACATCATGTCATAGTCATGTAGGACTGTTGCAGCCATCTACTTTTCCCAGTGCGTTGCAGCTAAAAAACCTGCATCCACTGAGAAAAAAATATATGACAAAAATTAAATCCATACCGGTAGTCTGAAAAGTCAAGAATATATAAAAAACTCAATTCAGCTGCAAATTTTAACTAGATCAGAATCAAGATAAAGGAAAAAAAAAGTCACTTATTTTGTATAGTCTTTATTTTATCTTTATCATTTAAAACCCCCTCTGTTTACTAAAAATGTCTACATACAAGTCATAAAATAGGTCTCCTCCATTTTTCTGGAAGGGACAAAGTTAGGACTGCATTTTGATGTAGTCACATTTATGTCACTTCAACTCAAACTGAGCTGATTATGATACAGTGCTGATTATTATTATTTTGCAGTGAAAATCTCTAAATTCCGGTGTTTGAATTTTGAATTAAACAACCAAAGGACTGGTTTCTGTTTATCAACTCTGACTGCAGACTTCCGATGGCATATGTTGGATTTCTGAAAAAGGAGTTAACTAAAAGCATGATTTATGTAATTATACTTTCATATTCAATTTCTAAGAATTTAGGAAAGATACAGAAATACTCCTGTTAAGCTCATCAGCATTATGCATCAAATGGAAGCTTCTGTATCTTTCAATGTCTGTACCATTTTTCTCACTCAAGAGTTTGAGAGCCAAGTAATATATTTTCATACAAAACCTGAACACCGAGAAAGCACCCTTCTCATCTTATGCACCCGTACAGTCCCAGGCTGTCAGAGCTTAGACTCACCGCAAAAGGACAAACCTGCTGCCACGGACGGAACAGAAATAGATTATTTTGCACAAATCCTATGTGCTAACTGAGGATAGAATAATTTGGGCAGATAAACCTGAACACCACGTGCACGGGGGACAGGGACGGGCAGAGAGGCCAGGACATGGGCGTCATCAATCCCAGCCAGCAGGTCTCCGTGTCATTATCCTACCTTTGTGTAAGCCCTGTGTGAAACCTCATTCTCTCACCTTTTCTTGTAAGTTACTTGTTCTTGTTACTTGTTACAGCCCTTTCCAATGGCAACTCTGTCCCTTCTTCAGACCCTGATGAGTACCAAGCTCTCAGAACTGACCTTGGCTTTCTGCGTTAGCCTGAAAAAAAGGAAAAATATTCACTTTGTTCTCCTCTCCCCTGCAATTCTACACACCACTGTGCAGAGAACGGTCCATAACGTCCTGCGTGGTAAATCAGTGCTTCTGTCTTTCCTAAATCTGTCTCTTCCACTGCAGTGAAGTCAGTATCATATTCCCCTTCCTTTCTGAGGTGGCTACAGTGGTTGATCTGCACCAAACGGACCAATGCTGAATTTCTTTTATATGCTAATTTACATGATAGCTGCATGCGTTAAAATGAGATCTAGTGTTATTAAACTCCTGTAGAGTAATTGTGATTGAAATTTGTCCACAAGCTACAGACATTTGAACCTCATGAACCAGAAAAGAATTTTAAAAATACTGCTTAAGCACAGGCATGTTGTTTTTAAAATATCTGAAACTATAATTTATACAGACAGGATAAAATTGAGGATGAATACTATTTACAATCCGATTTAACACTCAATATACAGAGTAACAGTAAATATATGGAAGAGTGGGAAAAAAGAACTTTTTCAATTGAAGATGATTCATTTCTCCTAGAGCAAGATAAACTTCACTCACAGGACTTCAGTGAGTGTTGCTCCAATCCTAAAAAGACTCAGTAAGACTTTTGGAAGAAGGGGTTTTTATTTTGGATTATTACTATTCACTTAACGCTCTAATGACACAGCAAGAAGTTATTTTATTGTGTTAGAACAGAAAGATTGGTATGAAGGAATTGTACCTGTGTAAGATGGCCTCATCAAGACAAAAGCTTGACATTCATTAGCTGACAATGATCTGTCATGAAGATGGAAAAGATTTATGTGAAAGAAAACGATAATGCGACACAAAGCCAATTAAAAATCACGAGATACAGATATGTAAAACTAACTACATCCTCTATATGCCAAAAAATCCTTGCCTCCACCCAGTCGTCAGCAACATTTATTTTAATTGCTGATCAAAAGAAAATTCACAACTCATTTAGCAGAATATATTTATCTAACTTTTAAGAATCAAAGCTCTTGCTCAGAAGTACCAAAATATGTCTGAGTCATAACAATCCTTTAAGGATAACAGTGCTTTGTATAGTAAAAAAAAAAATAAAAAAAATTGACCTGTTGCTTAGTAAATGCTATTAATGATGAATAACCCATCAGCTTTCTATACTATGTTCAAAAAGCTCTTAGAATTTTATCGGTATGGTGCTCAGTTCTGATAATTCAGCTTTTAATGCAATCAAGAATATCACCAGGAGCTACTTAATTAATTCCGCAGTGCAGCATGAATTTAATTTTCAATGACTTTATTGAGAACTTTTTTTGTTATTTTTACAATGAGAAACTATAATCACTGTTACACAACCTGCAAATATTTCAAACAAGAAAGCAATCTTCTATTTTTTTGATTTTTTCTGTTCCAAATTCAGGTCCTGAGATGGATTTTCTGCCTCAGCTTCATTTTCATCTTCCTGTAAAAGAAAATGAAAACCTGAACATTAATCAACTTATTGAAGAAGTACACTTTTACGTATAGAATTCTGTAGAGACTTTTGTCACCTTTTGCCTGACCAATAAGCAGAAAAATAAGCAAGAAATGTCACTTATTCAAGCATTTGATGTTGCTCAAGAGTTGAAATAAAAATGATAAGAAATTTAAACAAGTCTAATTACCTACATTGACAGTAGAAGAATAATTTGATGAGTAAACATTTCACTGACCAATTTACTGGATGGTTACATAAAGAAATTACTAAACCAGACACGGATGACAAGATACTAAAACGTCTGCAGCACACAGTATTACACACCTTTCCTTTGTTCTTGACCAGAGGTTTCTACTAAATTACTTTCAAATACAAGAACTTTCATCACTGTTCTAAAAATTACTTTTGAAAAGCATCTGCCATTGAAAAATGTTTCATTTTTTTGAGACCAGATACGTTTACTTCACCATTTGATAAAAGACAATAAATTTAACTTCAGAGACACTTTATGTGCTGCAGCATCATATTTTTGTCCCATCTAGCATATTTTCTTGACAGGTCTGCCAATTTTCCAATTACTTGTACCACCATATGTTATCTGAAGATCAGTCAGGTCTAAAATAGGAAACATGAGCACGTCAGGCAGCAGTATGCTTACAATATTCTACAGCTTCAGCTCCAAGAGTAGGGCTCATAATTCACTACGGGTTCCTCTGGATCTCACTGAAAAAATGAAGTGACATCATAATGCCCGTTTCCATAGGAATGGATACTATTTTGTTTCCAGTACAAAATCGTGACCTCCAAAGTATAAATTATGGAAGACTGAGAAAACCATTTCACAAGGCAACTTGTAACCCATCATGAACAGTCCTTATCACACATTCAAAGTATGGCCAGTTTTCCTGCCTGCATTTTAATTCGCTATACAGGGAATCTTCCTCATTCCAAAAACACGAAGGAGAAGTAATGAATAGACATTTGGGAATGAAGAAGCGTGCTGGCTGCTGCAACAGCACTCATCACGAGTCAACACCTGAGAGAAAGGAAGTGTCAGGGACATTATGTGGGACCCAGGAACCCGAGGTGCAGTTGCTTGCTTTAAAACAGCACTTTCATTCTTCTACAAAAATAACTTTATCTTTTTGCATCCTAACCCTCCTTTCACCATTAAAGGGTGTTTTGTAAGGATAATTAAAATAAAGATTTAGAGGTACAAAACATATGGGAAGATCACACGGGCAGCACAAAATAGAAGAGCAATGGAAAATCTCATTAAAAAATATGTGGTCTTGTATCACATTACACACTAAAATAAAATCAAAAAGCTTGTTGTGCTATTAAAGAAACCTATACTACAAACCTTTTGGCTTCTAAATCCTCCCGCCTTCTGGGAATAGGCTAGGCACTGAGAGACATTTACATGACTGACCACTAAAGGCTAAATCCTTTTTTTTTTTTTCTTATCTTTCTGGACTGTCATCTCTTCAATTACCTTTAAAATATGTAGTGAGCCCTTTGGCTCTTTTAGTTCAGGTGAGCGAAGATGTCTGTGCATATGTGTGAAACCAAAGATTGATGATTCATTGAAATTACAAGTGTAGCATACATTCAGGAGAGAGAAAGGTATAGTACACACACAAAGGTCAAACTTCTAAAGAAAATAAAGGCCTGGCAGAATGGGAAACAACAAAGCAGCAGTGTGTAACTGAGCTTAGAAGAACTGTTTATAGGTGACAAAGAAAATAATTGAAAAAAAGAGCCACCCACAGTAACTTTTGGCTGTTATGGAAGAACGACCAGGTTCTCCCACGAAGGATTTGTTAATAAAAGAACTGCAAATCTGCATGTTTTTCAAGGTCCTTACCTACAGAAGTTGTATCCTTACTGTCCTCAACGCCAACTAATCCATCTCCCTAGCACACAGCCTGCCATTATTCCAATGTCTTGACTCGTACTCCCTCATAGATGGAATATAAACACTACACAACCTCCTTTTCCCAGCACACTTGACATACTGCTTAGGGCTTCCTCTCCTAACAGACGGAGCATGCAGAAATTTCAGAGACTACAGAGCTGTACCTTCACTGTGGGCTACAAGAGAGTGAAGGGATATTAGGCTCAATACTGAACATCAGCTTCCTGAGTCTATTTTTTGTAGACAAAAACGTTTCATCCAGCGAAAGAGATTTTGTGACAGAATCTTCTAGCTTTGTGTAGACTTGAAATGTTTTATTTCTGTGCTCATAAGGTCATGCTTGCTCTCTGGCAGATTTCCTAGGTTACAGCAGCAGCTGCAGTCCTCAGTGTTTTCTGAGATGCAGAAAGGATGGCTGAGTGGGTACAGCAAGTCCAGGATTTGCTCTGCGTGAATAGTGAAGATGGAAGCATCTGCTTTGGGATATTTTGCAGTACCACTACTCTTTCCTTTGTTCACCTCCTGTTGCTTCAACCAGGTAAAATCTATTCAAATAGGTAAAATTTACCAGGAAAGTGGACTTACACGGGCAGAATCCCACCCACAAGTCATCCAAGTCCCTGACTGATATTTTGTTATTTTTTGTTATTTTGATACTTTTATGCATGAAAGTTTTCTGTATAGTTTTGTAGTAACCCATGTTCTACATAGCACATCTTAATTTTGTAGAGCCTCTGTTTTCTAAAAACAGAAACAAACATTTTGAAAAAGAAATCTAATATCTCTGAACATGGGTGACTGCTGTGCAAAACGCAAAGCAATGATGGTTGATCTTTCTCAGAGTATCAATTATCAAGGGAATAAAACTTCTTCATTGTCAGATATTTCTTCAGCCAGACCAGTTCCCAGACCTGTGCAGAGTGCCAAAAGAGATAGCAGAAATGACTGGCGGAGGACACTGGAAAGCATGATCCACCAGTCCTGGCACCCATGCAGCTTTCTGCCAGAAAAAAATACTGACAGCTGTGGCCTGAGAATAGCAAATTTACCAATGAGTGAAAATTATCAGAAAATTTTGAGGTGTGAACTCTTATAAATTATAATAAGTTCAATATCACTGCTAGTATACTTGGGAAAGATTTGAACTGGCAATTTAGAGAACGCGTATTAACCATACTCCAAGATGTGAAGACTCACTATTCTTTCAGTTTGCTTCCTGACAATGCAAAATTTCTATGAAAGGTTTTATCTTTTTTTTTAATAGCCCATGAGGCATCCCAGTGATTGCACACAGAATACTGAATTGGTTGGAGTTTCTAATGTCATTAATAATGTTTGAATTTTCAGCTAAATAGCCTATATAGCCTAATTATCAAGAAATGATGCCAAGCAGACTGCAGATTAAACATATTTAATATATTTGTTTTACTAATTACCACCTATCATTATCATCATTATAACGCTTTTAATTCTGATGGATAGAAACGGAAAACGTTTTATTTCCATGTTATCTGTTAAAAAATAGTCCATGACGGTAGTGTGTGAAGTTGCTATTACCAGTGGCTACACAGCAGACAAAATACTGAATTCCAAGTTTCTGTTTCACAAAAATTCAGTTTACATTATTTCTGTTAATGCCTCACATCTCTGCTTCATGTTAGTACTTATTTTGCTTCCAGTCACCTATGACTCTACTGTTTAGTGCTTTCTGCCCTAAGCATTCTGCACAGTCATTTTGATGTTAAAATTTTCAACAATAAAAGTAGTTTTTGCTAGCAGATGTCACAAATCAAACTTCTTTCCGTATCTTTTTTGACTACAGACAACCACAGACTCAAATATTATACACTGAATTTTGAACACCCACCTAAAAGATGCCTCAGTACATATCTGGTGACATGTAAGAGTAGCAAAGGGAAGTGAATCACTCAAGACTGTATTACTACTTTTATTGAACAAGTGCCTTTAACAGCCCAAAGATCATCTTCATGTTGAAATGAATGAAGTTTACTTGTCTGGAATTGAGGTTCTTTCAGATTTACAAAACAAACAGTGTGGAAAAGTACAAAGGGCTTTATGAAGTGTTGTTAAAGCCAACACTCTGAACTGAAATGTCAGCTCAGGAGCTCCTTAAGCCACTGATGACTGGACATCTCATCAGCGTCCTGATGATGCTGATGGGCCGATGGACCTTCCACATAACTTTTTTTCCCATATCCTTTCCCCAGGCATCACTCCTTTTCCCTGATGGAAACAAGGTATTGGATTAAAAGGTCCTTTGGATGCTCTGTGGATGTCTTCAAAGGTCCTATGGACATGTCTTCCCTCAAACTACATAGTCTACACTTGATAGCTGAGTGTTTATGGGTCACAGTAACAGAACAGGGCCAAGAATTTAAAACTGAGACCCTACAATCTGCCACCTAAATGTGTGTTGTGAGTTATTATTAGTAACAAAGTAATAAATATTAGTAAAATATTAATAAAAATTAATAAAATTTAGTAAAAATTAATACAATTTAATTAATAAAATTAATAAAAAAAGTAAGTAATAAAGTACTGCGCATTCAACAGATTTGCTGAAGTTAATGGAAATACTCTGATGTTTAGATGGTCTTTAGGTGCCAAAAACTAATGATAAGAAGATGACTTTTAAGATCCTATTTCTGCAAATTTTGATCTGACAGTTGAGAGATACTGTCCTACAACTTCACCCCCTTTGAATGTATGTTTAAGGTCAACTGCAAATGGTGCTCCAAGCAGAGAATAACAGGTCCCACATGGAAAGTTAATTTTGTAGTAATTATTCCAGAATAATCCCCTGTAGACAAATTCTGGCATTAAAAAAAAAAGAAGCCTAGAAATAGGGATTTGGGTGTCCCTTTCTCTTTCCCCCCCCTCCAACCAATTTCATTCTAAATGCCTGAGGATTTTTTTTTTATTCCAGTAATTAATGAAATGAAATCTTGAAGATGACAATGAATTAACAATTCTTAACTCCACGGGGAATCTGACACTACTCTGTATGTAGAACGGATCACACCTCAATTAACTGTGCTAGGAAATGCATCAATTCACAGATTTGTGCACTATACCACACCTGTAATTCCTGAAGTTGCATTACAAAGGTGTACTTACTAAAACAAACTCGCTGTTGTGTGCTTTGCAAACTGTAACCCATATTCTAAACTTACTTAACAGCTGTATGTTACAGTGTGATGTAAATGAACATCTGAATAATAAGAAAGCACGCAAAACACAAAAATATCCTACTATAATGAGGAACGACTAAAGGGTTCTCTATGCTATCACACAATCTAGAAATATTTCAAAAACACTCAGGACTAAATTAGGATACTATTACTTTTCACAGTATCTTCACCCAACAGAGCTGTAAGATGACTAACACACTAAGCTCCAGTGAAGAGTGTCCAGCCGGTATTTCATCTCCCACCTCACAGATTCTAGCTAGCAAAACACCAGGCAGAAGCAGGTAAAAATACTTTCAGTACTCTTCAAAAATACATCAGGAAAAAGGGACTTTAGAAACTACAAGAGCTTTTCTTTGTGTAGGTTAAAGTCCAGCTTTCCAATGTCACAGGCCAAATTTGTAGGAAGAGGAGTTTCAAGGCTAAAAACTGAGAGTTCAATCAGTCCCCCTGTTAAATCGGCAAAAGATGAGCACCCATTACTGAAATTTAAAAGTTATTTTTCTTCCAGCGCCTATGCTATCTCCTTCAAATGCATTACTGACAACTCTTGTTAATGAAGAGTGGTGCAAAAACACAGAGTACAACTGGAACAGTTCTTTACCAATGCGTATTAGAAGCAAATACAATTTTCTTGTGATAGACGACAGTTTTCTGTCACAGTAGTTCTGCAGTGATAAGGCAGCTGTTTGTTTCCCAAGAAAAGGAGACCCTTGCTACATGGATCATTTTCATAGTGACAGCCTTGACAAGCTTGACATTTGCTTCGTGAAGTATTCTGAAGCAGCCATCAAGAAAATGCCCCCTCTGGGACCACTGGCAAGCTGACAGTCGTACCTTTTAATGCTCATCTCCATTAAATCTTACTGTCAAAGTCCACCAACTTCCTGCAAGGAAATCTCTGCTGATCTGGCACATTAAAAAAATGGAGGCTTTGAACGAACTAACCGTTATAACGTAAGTAAACATGACATCGATGAACTGGAAGCAGCGCTCCACCCCATTTTGTGTAGTAAAAAGAGCAACGTTTAACTGCGGGAGGCTTCCTTCACCGGTGCAGTAGATGGCATCGTGCTCTAGGTGGCAATGCAAGACTAGGAGAACCATTTTTATGCTGCAGCTCCTCTTCAGAAGCTACAAGCAGCTGCATGTTTACCACAAACTCTTTCCTTCAACTTGCGCTGGTACAAGAACTTTAAGTCTTTTTGAAATGTTTGTCAGTGTTCTGTATTTTCTACTTCCTTGTTTCTAATTCTGATTACACAGATAAATGTACCATTGCAAGAGCCCTTACAGTCAAATTTCATTTAACGCTTAGTACAGAAGTGGAATTTCATGCCAGATTTCAAATCCTCCATCTGTTTCTCTCCTTTTTAGGAGGCAACCATTCCACTGAGTGGCCCTTTTGGCTGCCTGCCACTGCAGTTGGGATGCTCTTCAGGGCAGGTGGTGCTTGAAACCCAACCATTGTTTTATAAGTTCAGCTGGTTCTCCTTGAAGAAAGTAAGAGGAAAATGTTTCCTCTTTAACAACTTGTCTTTAAACATTTACATTTATAAACTTTATACTGTATCTGTAAGTGCTGAGACATCACAAACCTGAAACATCAACTAAGAAATAGACAAAAAGCAACTTTATTTAAGGGGATGTACTGTGCCTGTATGGGACTGACCTCCTTAATTTCCACTCTGGTCTCAGAGTGCACGCTTGCATTAGTTTGCAAGCCTTCAAGTCTGACACCGTCCTGATTAACATCCTTTCTAAGGCAAATTTGTCACTAAATTGTAATAATTACATCTGTGCATTTGTAAACATATATATGGAAATGTAAACATATATATGGAAATCGCAATACCATTTTCTACTTATGTGGCAATGTAATCATTTTTATGACTTATAAATTAAAACAGAAAGTTCCACTTTATATATACTCATAATGCTACTACAAAATAGCATACCATAGCCTAGAAATGCATATTCTATTCAAATCTAGATGACTTTAAATATTCATGGTTATACTCCCACCACATTTACACTACGCATTTACTAAATTATAAAAAGCAAAACTTCTTCATGTTTGTATTCTTGATACTAAGAAATAAAATGGCTTCTTCTTACAATAGCTACGTGAGAACAAATGATGATCAGGCCAACAACAAGGAATTCATAGCTCTTTTAAACAATTTTATTTCTAAGTACTGTTTAATAAAAAATAAACAAATAAGCGGCTAATCTTTAACTGCTCAATTGTTAGGTTATACATATATAGATAGTTACTAAATGATGGCTGAAGATTTTTTTTTCATGCTTTACTGGTTTTCACCAAGAGGTTTGGCTATATACAGCCTTTCATCAAGAGGTCTTAACATTCTTTGTTTCCAAAATGATTAACAACATTAAATGGAAAAGTAGGCACAACTGAGTTACATAAAAATGCTGCTATGAGTTATATAAAAATGTTTCTGTAAGCTACGATCAAGAAGTGCTGCCTACAGTCGAAGGCAGCTGAAAGACACCACTCTAAACATGACTGAAGTACATGTTTTTTAATGGAAAAAGACAGCACTACCATATGAAAGGAATAAATTTATCTCAATAACAGAGAAAACCTAGACCCTAGTGAAAATGTTTTAGGATAAATGAGTGCATTGCATGCTTCTGACCAAAATTAATTAGAGTTTTAATGTTTTACATTTCCACCATAATTCCTTAAATGGTGCATTTATTTCATAGTAATAAACACTCGGTTCATTAAGTAAAGTTCAAAATCTGTGTTACTCGCAACATTTAACAACCTTTGGCCCTCTTCTTCAGTATTTCTTGATTCAGGTTTCCAAAGCATTGAATAAGCAATTGAGGAACACAATTAAATTTCATGACTCTGCATATTTAGGATTCTTATTTCATCTAAGACAAAGGGCAATTAATCTACCATTCTATACTGAATTCCAACTTTAGTGAGCCATAATAGATACCAAAATGAACTTACAGGAAATGCTTAATTAAATTACTGTATAAAGCATAACCAAAGTTTTTTCCTTCCTTATGACAAAAGAAAATGCACATTTAATTAGAGAAAGTCTACTGCAGTATTATAAATTTAATAGCTTGGGAATTCATGGAAATATTGCTATAATGTGACAGCTAACAAATCAGAAAGCTTTTTTCTCCTTTCTTTTATATTTCATTAGAACATTCCACCTGAGTACAGCCATGAAATTCTGTTCAGGCTCAAGGCATAAAAGATGTATCTTTCAATGGAGTTCATACAATGACATAGGAGTCTGAACAACACAGCAAAGGCCTTCATTTTAGTCACCTATTTTCCAAAAGGTGATATAAGTAAATGCTGTAAAAACAGCTTTGTATTTGTTGTAATAGTGAATGCCTATATTTAATCACAATCCATAAAGTTGTGAACAAAGCTGATAGAAATGGACCAAGCTGCAAAAGCAGATGAAGGACAGGCTATGACAGCAAATAGAACCTGTGCTACTGATGAAGAAATCAGAGATGGAAGAGACTTTTGATTTTTTAAAAAAATCACAGTTCCTCTCAGTAGGTCCCCCCAAACATGTACTGACATTTAAATTCAGAATCAAGCAACTATAACTAGACACACGTTTCAATTATTTCAACATCCATTACATAAAATCTCCAAAGAATATTCTAGGCTAGGACTAGATCCACATCTTCATGTTAACAACCCAGGTACAATCCCTCCTGGAAGACCTACATCTTACCTACTGCTATCATTCACCTCCTCTAAATTAACACTAGCACTGCAGACCTGTCCATAAGTAAAAATCATTCCTTTACAAACTGTACAAACATACTTTTAATTTGATAATATAACCCAAACATATGGCTATGGACCTAAAAACAAACAAGACAAGAAATCTATGGCTTTATAAATTGGAATTCAGTTGGTCTGATGGCAAAGGAAGTCTTGTAGATTTATTTGGTTTTGTATTTCAACTTTAGTTCTGTATTTGAAGATGACACGTGCTGTTCTGATCTGGTAACAATGCCTGAACAGTCCTGTTTCATACAATAGATCAGCTCAGCTGTATTTTAAGCATCGAGGGTGTATTGGTAATAAACACAGTCAATTTTGAGTCAAAATTGTAACATTTAATATACCAAGGTTTCAGTAGTTTCAAGCTGAACAGCTTCTAAACTAAAAAATGAATGTATTTGGTTTAACAGCAGAATGAATTGTCTTCAACCTCCACTCGTCTTTGCATTTCCAAGTGAGGTTCTAAAGCCAAATGCTATTTAATTCAGTGAGTATACTGAGGGACGTTTTGGTAATTTGTCATGATAGCTATCTTGCTTCACTGTAATTTTTTGAAGTCAGAATCTGATGAAACTCTTCCAGCTGGAAACAATGCAATGTCCAACCATTTAAGGTAATGCTATCATCAAAAGGAACTTCACAAAAACCTGCCCTGTAAAAGCAGCATCTGCCTGCAAACACACTCTGATATCCTTTCAAAACTTCTTCTTTAACAATATTTATACACTTCATTAAAAAAAAAAAAAAGAGATTAGTTGCCAATCAGAAACTTAGAATCAAATGAATTGACTGACCTCACCTCGGTGCAGAATTCCTTACAGGTTCATGGTGCATTTCTTTCTGATAAATCTAGAAGTTATTGCTTCACGATAACACATCAAAGCCACCTTGTGGTTTGTCAATAGCTTGGTTCCCAGCTCTGCCCGCCCTCCAACAAATCATACACAGCTTTGTTAGAAGAGTGGGAGAAAAAATACTTTGATGTGATTCAATTACTGAAAAGCTGTATTCTGAAAGATTCCCAAATCTAGGGGAATTTGGCTATAACTAATTAGTGTTTTGCATATTTATGGTAGAAGAGCTCATTACAGAGCTCACATTATAAATCACTGTTTATCTACTTTTTCCTTAAAATACTGAAGCTATGCAATATCATTTGTTGAAACTCCTTTTGAAGCTCACTAAACTCCATTCCTCAGAAGACTACTCACTCAGAAGGTTTTTTGTCTCCTATTACGCTGTATCACGGTACTTCCAAGACATTATATACTTCACAACCATTAAGGGCTACAACTTGCAAACATGTACACATGCATCGTTACATTCAACTCCTCTGATCACCGAACTGAACAGTGCTATTTACTGGGGCTACATACGAAATATACTGTAGAACAAGGCCCTTCTTCAATAGAATACTGAATTTAAACAGCTCTTGGATCAAGCATGGCATTCTAATTATTTAACAGGTATTTGAGAGGAAGTTGAGACTATTTTCAGAAGGCTGTTTTTTCCTGAAATCCTAGTGCTGGCAGCCAGCTGCCTCTAAAGAGTTTCTGCCCAGCACCTTAGGCAGGATCTGCAATGGCCCTGCAGCGACGTTCGGTAGTTGCTGCTCTCTGCTCTTGTACAACAGCTGCTCTGGTAACTGTCAGGGTTACCTAACAACATCAAGCAAAATCTTACATATTCATTCATTTTACTTACTTGCAACCTATGTGTCTGTTTTTATTCATCAGCTTTTCTTTTTCTGCACATACAGGAACTCCAGGAATTGGATATCATGATTCTAACAGCTGGTAACTGCTGCATTATTTTCTGTTTACTGATGATTTAACATAATCATCATATGTCTCCTTTACTCACAAAACAGAACAGGTAGTTAAAAAAAAAAAAAGTTATGCAGAAAAAACAGAATCATGTTTTCCTGCAGCAAATACTACCTAGTATTTGGTACAACTCATTTTGCCTGCTTCCTCTCATTAAGATGTACCTTAGACAACGCAACACATTGACAAGTACAGAAGTCTGTAGCACTGCCATTTAAATCAGCATTTAAATTTAGAAACAGACATGTGACTGTACTATTTCATCTGTCAGCGTGATTTTAAAATACGATTATTAAGAACATGAAGACTAAGAAGAAAATACAGCAAATGCTGTCTGTTTTGGTAGACCAACAAATCAAAGATCTTATTCTTCCTGTATTAATTGATGCTTCCCTTTGTCTGTCAGTACTCTCCTTAACATCAGTGACAGTTACTGGCATTAATCAGTTGTGACTTGGACTGAAGCATTTTCAGTTAATTTCACTTCAGAGAAACTTTTCAGGAGGTTAAGTCCTCAAACAGGGAAAACCTGAAAAATTTTGTTAGCTGTTGCATCCCCTGTCCATTCCAAACCCTCAAAATGATGCCTTTTAAGACCCAAATATAGAAAAGTCTCTATCTCCTTTCAAGATTTTGCTGTTCAATTTGACACATAGTAATATATCGATATAATATTTATTTGACTATAATATTAATTAATAATCCAAATCTCAGCCAAGTCATTATCTTGCCACATACTGTACAAACACATCCGGAGAGTCTGATCTTGCAGGGTCTAAAATCAGTTATGAAAAAAATGAAAGAAGACAAGAAGTAAAACATCATAAAAGCTAAGTGGGTCAGGATAACAGGCATGTATCTCAATCGCATTTTTGTGCCAAGTATGGCTAATAAAGGAAGAATGATTAAAACATATTTATAATAAAAATGTATATAAAACTGTCTCATATAGGAATATTTTATTTTTCTTTATAAATACTGACTATATAGGACAGACATAAAAAATCAGACAGTTATTGCAGATATTCTATCAAAACAGCACTGGGCCTTGAGGAGTCAGTCTGTAGAGGTGTGCTTCTGTGGGGGAAAGAGTTGAGGTCAAGGTGAGAACTCCCCGTATGAAGCATGGTGTGTGGAGAACGCTGAGAAAACCTCTGGGTAGTGAGCTGAAAAATGTCACTGGAGAAGAGGAAAAAATGGAGGAGAGGTACGTAACAGGATTTATAATCTAGAGGAGGGTCACTAGCAGAAACCAGGATAAAGCTAATCTATGTATCCATAGTAAAGCCGGGGCTGAGACTTGGATGAGGAATTTCTCAGCTAAAATTTCTGACATTTGTCCCCCTACTATAATACATATTTGGCCTGGAGGACATGAACTCACTACATTAAAGAAGTTATCCGTAAAATATGAATAATAATACTTTCAATGTCAGGATGGAGCTCTATGCATGAAAAGATTTATAAAAGTGCTAAGTGCTGTCATTGTTATTACATTCAGAAAGCACAGAAGGCTTTAAAAGCATTAATTTTCTAGTGAAGAACATCACCTGTTCTTTCCGAAACCAGCAAAGAAGACATAAAGTGAGTGCAGATATTGCACAAAATTGTCTGGTTTTAAATTCTGATGCATATTTTTTGTCTCTAGGAAAAGTAAACAACCATCAATAGCAGGAATTTTATGATACACAATATGGTATAATATGCAGCAAGCTATAAAGCATATGAAAATCAGTTCTACTTCATATAAACTTGGTTTTCATCAGGAAATTATTTAATTGGAAAGACGCTTTGAAAGCAATGAGAAGGGAATACATAAAAAAGGTGTCTGGTTTGGAACGATGAAGAGAGAATGGAGTCAATTTTATAAATATAATGAAATAAGGAAGTAACTACCAAGTCAGCGTTAGTACATCATAGCGTTTAAGTGGTAGTCAATACCCTCTCTGTGACAGCTGCAGTCATCAGCTTGAGTTAGATCAGTTTGTTCTATGTGAATATACTTTCATATTTAGGCTATCTTGAATCGTGTGATGATAATTGTTAAGGTTGTGGCCCAGAATTGCATCTTTGGGTGCACAAACTTTTGGATATTCAGTTTCTGATTTTGGATTTTGAAAATGTCCTGTCTTGTGCTTACAATTCAAACTTTGCTGTTTACTCAATGGACAGTGGAAGTTCCACACACAACATTCCCTTCATCCACGAACAGCAAAAATTCATTTGTGCTAGCAACACATTTTCAGATATAGTGGGCATTGCCTCTACATATAACCAATTTTTCCTCTTGAAAATCTTTATTTTGCTGAGAAAAATAAAAAGCAGAATTTTCTTTCATATATTTAAAATCTTAATTATAGGGGGACAGCTATTGGTACTGCCCAACAGGTTAAAATGCTTGTTCTGAACAGAGCTGTCACTAAGACAGTATCTACATTTACATAGTGATTTCTGCATGAATGAGATTGTTCCAGGCTGAAAACAACATTTTTAATACCGTAAACAAACAAGAGATGAATGCACAAAATGAACTGTTTAACAGGGGTTTATGTACCCCCTGTGCATTGTGTTTGGAAACGAAGTCCTTAAACTCAGAGGCGGAGGGATTCTCCGTGGATTAGAAGAGAGACCCGCAGTCCTTTCAGCAGCATCCTTCTATACAAAATTTGGCACTAACACTCTGTTTGCTTCAGCAAATGACTTCACGCTTTGTCCTTTTAATCCAATTTCCACCTTAATATAGACTAAAGAGTAGTGAAAATACTGAAAGAGGATGCCTGGAAATGAATTGTGTTAGAAATTTAATCCAGGTGGTAATCCAATCCCCCACAGTCAGCTCCTCATTAACTGAGAAGTTTAACCCACAGATAGCTTCACACGAACCAGCATTCAGCGCTAGCTATGACCGGATATAATTATTTCACATCAAGATATGACTCAACAAGGCAGGTAAGAGGCTAAAGCTGACAAGAAGAAGAGGAACAGGCACTCTACTGAAAGCCACAATAATTGATTATAATACTTATCCCAACCTGAATAGCTCAGATTTGTAGGTTATTACGGCATTAGGTACTTTGCTGGTGCAGCCTGTAAGTGTATAAGCTACACTGTTCAGCAAGAGCCTCCTCATTAGCAGGTATTATCTCCTCTTTTCTACAGGCCAAAGCACCCATGCGGACATTGAACAGCCACCCTACAGCAGACAGGAGCCCATTCAGGAAATCCTTACCGATATTTTACTGCCACAGAAAACAATACTACATTGTACATTGCTACTTTTGCTTTTTCTTTCTTAGACTGATTAACCACAGGTGACAAGTTGGACAATGTCCTGAAAATGACAGACGCTCGTCGATGCCAGTGGTTTGCCATCTATGTGTCCTGGCAAAAAAGGGCCAGAAAACCAGCATCACCTTATCTTCCTTGCAGAAGCTCTGGCTCCACTGATGACTCTAAGGCAACACAACATTGCTGCTCATCACTTGTGGATATGATGTCAGACTTCGTCAGCACAGTGAGATTCACCAGGTATTTAAATCAAAAATACAAACCCCAAAATCTTTAAGCAACTTAAACATGACGAAAGCATACCACTAAGATATTCCCATCACAACATTCAGTGCCACACACCTTCTCATCCTAGCCAAACTAGTATCTATTCATAGTTGTCTCTTAACTCCTGCCTTGAGCAGAAACAGGAGAAAGAAAACTGTACCTACCCAAATTAAAAGCAGATTTCAATAAACTAATGGATTACAGTCCTACAACTCAGAATCTGCAGAAAGCACAATGCAAGTGAATCGGGTGCCAGAGCTCACTCCATCAACCTTCAGTACCTATCTGTAGCTCTCCTACTTCCCTTCACAGTGGGAAAACAGGACAAATATGTATTTATCCCTCCAGGACAAAGGGGAGGTAACTCATGTTAATTCTGTAGCCTGGGGATCTGTGCTAAGTTCTCAACTGGCTACCACTGCAAAAAGGAAATGGTATTTTCTACCATTTGTGAAGCATGTATTTTCTTAATGTAGTTCCTTTTGCATAGCCAAATATACTTCTCCACAGAAAGGTAAATTGTTCCTTAATAATTTCTACAATTTCGCACATGATATAAGGATTTTGCTTATAAAAGATATTTCAGAGTTAAGCTGGTAGAAGCATGAAAGTGTGCATGAAGCAGGAAGAAGACCCAAGAAAATGGAAAATACATTTCCTGGCAATATTCTTTCCAAGGTGATTTGAATTGCACTTTGCCTGCACTGGCTCTCAGCAATAAGCTAGTATTCTTGCTTAATGAAAAGGATTTGCATTCCTGGCCTATGTAAAAATACGGGCTGTATCTGTGATTTTTTTTTTTCCTGTTGCTTCTCTGAGCGACTGAGGTGAGAGCTAAGAATTTTATTTTGTCTGAAAGTTTCATTAAATGCAACACAGACCTTCCCTATTACTTGGGTAAAGTTCCAAACACATTTTTTCATTTTCAATATCTTATCCATTACTACAAAGAATTAAACGGAATTTCCTTCATGCCCTTTTGGTTGTTTTATTTTGCGCTGATAGCTTTAGACAAAAGCAGGTGAAAACATCACGTCTCAAGGCCGTGCCACCTTCCTCTCACAAACTATTTCGTTTTGCTGCCTTCTCAACATGTGTAGAACTTCACCCTTTGGTGGATGCTTCACCATCTTCAGGCTCGTTGCCTTCTAGCTTTCAAAGCCTACTTCACAACATTCTCATCTTTTCATCCAGGAACGTTTCTGAAGATCCTTAGGATAACGCTTAAAATCTTAGTGTCCGTTCCTTTAGACGCAGGCTCTTCTTTCTTTGATGTTGTTCTCTGTCTACTTCCTCAAAAGAACATTTTCTCTTGATAGAAGGATACGGTAGAAATAACAGCTTACCACTTATAGGTATGTTCAAGGTGGGGGGACTGAGGAGATTTTCTTAGAAAGGAAGTATCTGGTAGTTGGTTTGCTTTTTTTAATTCTGAATCATAATTTTTGCTCTGATCTGACATTTAAGGGTATTCAACAGAAAAAAAACTGAAACAGGCGCCAGTCTCTATCTCTAGAAAATTAGAAATACATTTGGTGATATGGCAATGTGTTCCCACCAGAAAACCACCACATATGGGCTTTGTTTTGTAATGGCTGACATAGGCACTGAATATTTCACTGATAAATGTAATTTTCAACCCATTCATCTGTCATAAAGACCTTTTAAGCCAAAAGTCTTGTTTTCTGACAGGGAATATATGAAGCGATATTTAACCTCAGTTTTATTCTGTTGAGCAACATACTTAATCCACCTCACCAGCAATGATTGGGAGTCTAAAAATTAAACATTTCAGATAATTGGATATTACACAGAAATTAATTTTCCAGCTGACTATGTGTTCAGCTTTTTTGTTTGTTTGCTTCTTTCAGATCTGTCTATTCCATAGCCAATAACAGCAATTGCCAGATGTCAGTCCTTCTTCTCTCCTTTGGGAAGAGAACTAGTTCACGACTAAATCACTAATCCTCACTTAGCAGCATCCAGTCACTACTCATTCCATTATTTTATTTTATTTTTCTTCTGTACCTGGAAAATTAAGCTTCCAAGCCTTTTCATGCAAAAGGAATTGTCAAAAATGGAAAAATTTTAGTGGGGTTGGGATGAGGTGGAGCAGACATCTCAAGTTGCATTGTACTGGTCTATTTGCTGGTCAGCTGTCATGTCAGCCATTGCCCCTACATTCTTGTTGGACAAGGTGTCAGATTTCTATCATCACTTTCATAAGCCAAACTTTTTAATATTTTAAAAGTCCCATCACATTAATTTTTCATCTTGCTGAAAAAAATATTTAGATTCTAACAGTGATAATAGCAGCCTTTGTCTCAAGTGCTACAGATTTTCTGAGGAATACAGCAGGTTGTGATCATATTTATATCAACTGAGATAACTTTTTCTCTCTAACTTTTATAGATAAAACCATCCTGCTTTCACCACACCAGATGCATATTCACCACTAATCCAAAAATGTTAAATGCATAATTGAATTCCCTTTCCTCAGGGCACATGATTTCATAATCCATGGCAGGAAAGGATAAGAAGAGTCAATGGACAACAAAATGTCATGCCTGTCCAAACATGTGAAAGGCCAGATCTCCCCAACAGCTTGTGCATCATTCTCCTGCTTTCCACGTTACTGTTTATGAACCAGTGATCTATCAAGCCCTGCAAAATCGAGCAGCAGATACTCTGCAGTTAACCATTTTTTTCATACTCTCCAAGAGGCACACTCAAGCAAGCATATGTGGTCTAAGAAATCAGCACTTCAGACAGCCCTAGGTATATCTCTCCTGACTGTCTCCATGAAATAACACTTTCAAAAGCAAGACTGGCTGACTTGCTGCAATTTCTAAGCCACACACTTACAGCCAGCTATTATGGAGCTAATATGAAAAAGGCAATATGACTTTGCTTCTGACTAACAGCAGGCTTCCTTAATGAAGTCTTTTGGTGCTGGAAGATGTGAAGCGAGCTCCGCATAGAGCACTATGAAGATGTGAATTCTCATGGTGAAATTCAGAAGTCACTACTAGTAAATGGAAATCTACCAGATTATACAATCCTGGAGTTTGCTTGCCTCAGAATATTGCTGTATGTTTGAAAAGTGTGAAGTAGGTAGCAGTCAGTATGTCTGCTCTATTTGCCATGAAGGGATCATACTCGTTCTGAAATGTAGGCAGGCTCCTGCAGTTCAGGAAGGGATGAGCACAACCAAGTATTTACTTCCATTTCAAAGCACAGAAAGCTGACTTGTAATAAATCAATATCTAATGTACTCACTTTCTTGGAACAGAAGATACTGAGGCTTTTCCAGAGCACGAAAAGCCTCTGCTGTATGCAAGTACATGTATTGGTAGCCTAACACAGTTTTTGTCTGACGAACTCGTCCCACAGTATAGCAGAAGCCAATTCATCGACAGATGCGCTGCGAATGCTAAGTTACTAGCACGCCTCTTCATAGCCAAAAGCATGTGACAGCCTAACACGAGTGCCTGATTTACAACAGGTATGACCTCATACTTCTATACAGACATATACTCATATAGCATCTCTCTTGTACTCAAACAAAATATTTTCAAGGAAAGAACAATGGGCTGTTGTGAATTCTAAGTTCTTGGTATGCACTTCATTGTATGCAAACAATTGAAAGCTCTAGATAGCCCTCCAGAAGCAGATCCATACAGATATAGACACACTGATTTTTTTGAATGAAATGCTGAATTGATTCTGAATTGTGTGTTGTCCACCTAGTCAAGGTTTATTTTCCACATCAAATGCCTTCATTTTGAGTAGAACAACACTAAAAGAAAAGCTTTTATCCTAAAAAACAGTTTACAGTCTCACTTGGAGCAACTGGTGGAAAATGGAACGATGCAGTTGATTTCCTGCCTTTATTACTATTCATTTGTTCAGATTCTTCAAAAGGTAAGAGGACCCAATGAATCTGCAGGACAAGACCAAATATAAATGGTTGTCTGCTGTCCAGAAAATAACAATCTTTCTGGTATTATGCTCCTTGTAAATCAAGTGTGCAGAATTTATAGACACAAATGCGATCGGTGCCATTGCTTCTCTCTAATAAGCAGCAGAACCTACCAGTGAAAGGAGGTTCTCATCCCACATGTAGGGAGCTGTTTGGGTTGAAGTACTGTGTTATTTCGAGGCCTTTTGAGGTGGCTGACCAAAATTCAGAGTACATTAACAGCATCATCTTAAAAAAGATGCCTAAAAACCTGAATGAAATGTCAACAGAGCTAATCAATTCACTTTTACGCAGTTTGATACAGAACCTCTGTTAATTTCATTGACCATGACTCAAATTCACCTTTCCTGCATTTGAGCTCTCTGAAAGTTACACAATTTGCTTACACAAGATGCACTCGGTGGACAGCAGAAGGAATGCCCAGAACATAGCTTATCACCCTTATCTTCCACTTTGATTTCGGGATGGGATAGTGCAACAATTCCCTAATACATATGCTAAAAACTTTACGGCAAGGACAGATGGCAAGCAAACGGAGTCACCCATAACACTTTGTTTCTACAGAGTGTCCATCCAAGAGTAAATTCCACTCTCTCTGTATATAATCACAAAAGGTAAAGATTCAGAGTCTGTAGGAACTGGAAATATTTACAGAAGGAATTCAAATTGAAATCGCAAGTTTCTTTCAAGCTACAGATCATGCAATATTTTTTATTGTCTTATCATAGTAATTAACTTTTGTTTCACATTAATGACATTCTCATCATGCCTAAGATGTTAATGCAATTTGACAACAGCAAATACCATAAGATCACTTAGCTATTCATGTCACTAGCAGGGACAAATGCATAGCTTTACAATAATGACCTTCCTAACACACTAGTTGCTTCCAAAATGAAGGACTGCTTCCATGGTTTTGTCATGGAAAGGAAGGATTCATTCTCACATTTTTTAATATTTGATTTTTTAGAGAAAACAATTATCAAGTTTCTATGCAGCAGTTGCAAACTCAAATGTTTGGTATACCTCATAAAACTATATTTTCATAAGTTTCCTATTAAGTACTTGACCATTCAAAATCTTCCAGCTCGTTTCAACATCAATGTGATGTGATACTAATTAGTGATCAAAGTTAAATTTATTGCAGGAAAAAAAACACTCGGGGTTGAAAGTAAAATTCTCGTACATCAGAAACACCAAAACTTCGTTTCAGCTTTCTACTTATTTGCAAAAAGCTGTTCCAGCCTGTGACAGTTGCTTTGGGTCTTTTGTGGATGGGCCTGGACCCAGAAAAGAAATGTCTCTTCTGCCCAAGAGCCTTGGAGAGCACCCCCTCAGAAGACACGCACTCTCCAGCAGCAGCTGGAATTATGGAGCAAGTGGCTGTAAATGTGGGAAAACAAAGAAATCACGGAACTTAGCCACTCGCCTTTGAATGGGAAGCAGCTACATTTCTCCCCTTGTTAGAGAAAGGCAGTATATGACCCTTTATAGTACTTCAAATCAAATGGTTTTAAAAAATAACAAAGGCACAGCTATGAATTCTGCAAAACAGGTGCAGGGTTTCATCACATACAACCTTCCTCTTGTGCTATCACTTCATTAGGAATAGTACCAACACTTCCTTGCATTTTCTTGTTAAAGAAAGTGGAAGCAATATCTGAAAACATGTTAAGATACTGAACCACAGTATTTGTGTGTAAAATGTTTCATTACAAACATACTTTGAGTTCTAATTATATTAATGCAATTACTTTGCTCTGCATATATTTGAACATAACTATATACTATGATATGCACCTCTCCTCTATTATGTTTAATGCTAAGACTAATTTTAACTAAATTAAGAGTTCACTCAAATATACTCAGTATACACGTATTTCATGGGATTTTTTGCAAACTATATTACTATTGTACAAAACAGAAGTGCTACATATATCCTAAGCTTTCTGTAATAAAATGTGTACCTTTAGACTGATAGCAAATAAGCATCATTATTTGTTAATGTGTTCTAAGCAAAATATTTGCTGAATTAATATGAAGCTTACTGCAAGCTTGTTTTAACTTTCACTCGACCTTCACTTTTTAAAAAAGAAGTTTTTTGTATTCATACATACATTCCTGTTGTAGATGGGGTTAAACTTGTCAGAAGCATTTTAATAAAATACTGAAGACCTCCTTTAATTTATGGCAGATATATTTTCAAGAAGGAAAATGCTGATATTATCTTGGTTATAAGCTCACTGCTGAAATGATTTAGATATTCTTTTCCTTTCATACAGTATCAGTATAAAGGTTTTCTTTGCAGGCAATGAATTATAGCTGACACTTCAAACCTATTCTACCAGTATCTTCTAGTTCAGAAAAATGAGAAAACATAAATATTTATTCTATATATACAGAAGAGACACAGAACTATGATAAGAATGATCCATTACGGAATGATGAATAATTGTTACATGTGTCACACTTAAAACAGCAAAGGGCAAAAAAATTTGCCACTTTTTAATATGAGGATTTGAGGTTCTTGTGTAAATAAAAATGCAGTCATTTTATCATATTGAGCTGGTAAGTGTTTAAGCCCAGTGATTTCTGATGACATTCACTTCATGACTACATGGATGATGAAGCTGCTTGATACAGATCCTTGGTCTGATCTGACGAAGTCTATTAATGATGTGTTTTAACAGTGGAAAAATATTTATGCAAATAGCCTTCCATTTTCCCAGTTCATATGTGCAATATATCTCCAGCTTAAGTTTACCAATTAATAAGACTGGGAATCCATGTCTTCCATTATGTGATCTGCTCACTGTCTTTAATTTTGTTTCTATTACTAACTGAAGTTTCTGTATTACGTAGAGAAGTAGAGGCTATTATAAAGTGCCAAATAATAAACTCTGCAGGAAAAAAACAGTGATATCTCCAAACATTTGAAACAATGTTATCAGTTGTCTTATGAATCTTTCCTTTTAAAAAAAACCCTCTCCTATTAAGTGCAAACCCTAGCCAAAATGTAGTGACAGAACCAACACAACATGATTTAATTTTTTTTTTATCCAGAATGTCTGATTTTCTACTAGAAATAGATAAATTTTTTTTGATTCAGTGTTTTTAATCATATAGCCCTGCTGCAAAATTGAAATGTACTCACAATACAAATCATGGAGTTAAAAATAAATACTGAAAATTACAAGCTCTTGGGGTAAGATTGCCATTGAACAGAATTATTTGCTCATTTGTGTTACCGGAGCTTCACAGACTGTAACAGAAAGACTCCTTGCTTATTAAATTCAAATTAAAATGCATATTGATTTAAATGAAAATAAGCTAGTATTAATTCAATAAATAAGAATCAGGAAGTTCTAAAGTTATAGTACTCTGGAAAAACTGGCTAAGCCATCTTCTCAGTGTGCTACATTTGTATTAAACAGTGAACTACAAAACCTAATTTATAGATGCTAACTTAGTAGAAGAAAAAAGACTGAAACCACACCATGTATGCAATCTTGCATCTGAAAGGTTTTAATTTCTGACACTATTTCTCAGCTTCATCACTTCACCTGAACACTGGCAGGTTGACTTCTGGCATAAATAAATGCACTGGGTAACAACAGATCTTTTTCTAGCCCAGTTTCTTGTTGCCTTCAATGGCCACAGGCAGATGCCCAGGGAAGACTGCAAGGTGAAGGCAAGAACAAATTTACCCCTATTAGTTTCCCTCATTAAATGTTATTACTAAATACAATAATATTTGAGATAAAGAAATTTCACCTGAAATACTTAGTATCAGTAATATTATTTTAAGGAACACCATAAATTCTTCCACCTTTTGATCTTACATGAAGTAATTAAAATAAAAGTTTATTTTTAAATTTTCTCTAAGTGTTCAATGTTTCTGCATGAGATCTTGAGGCAGGGATGGAGGGATCAAATGTATTTTCCTCCACGAGAAGAGCAGAGATCTTGCAGGGTGTCACACTTGTGGTGTAGAAGGAAGTTTCCTCTGCTCAATCTTTCCTACAGGAACAGGGGTTGGATTTCGTTTTTTGTAATTCTTTCATGTGCTTCCCCTTTTTTAATAACGTGGTGCCTCTGCAGACACTGAAAGCTTTCTCCAGTAACAACATGACTTTGGAATTGGATTATTTTTACTCTGCTGCTTATCAGGCTAAAATACGAACAATGGTGGCTTTTGGATTATCTACAGGCTCTGAATGGCACTGCATCATTCTTGCCTCTATCCCCATTTCAAATACCACCCTTGAAAATATAAAGAGGATGTTAAAACAAGCAACATTTTGCAGAAACAAACATCTCAAATTTTGCACAGCATGCACACACACACATAAATTATATTCTATGGGTGATTCCATTTTTAAATGCTGACTTCCTGAGATCTTTTTCCCAGAGCTAACTATATAAATAAAGACTGTCAGAAAATGAGAATAAAAATAAGCATCTAAAATGCAGAAACACTGCTCTGCTCCCTTCTTTATGTTCTCTTTCTTCATACTTCCTACTTTTTCGTATCTTGTCTTCCATTTTGACTATTACAGCACCCAGTTTCAGACCTACATTAGAACAAATATGCCCTTATTCTTGACTTTCTGTTTAATTTTCCGCAATTCTCTAAGATGATACTTTCTAAAGGTATGTCTTTATCCTCCTAAACTATGGGTATTTATCTTCATAATACCTTGTGTGACCAATATTGGATTAACTGACTTTACCTATAGTGAGTGCCTACACGCAAAAAGTCTGTTGAAAAATTGGAGAAAAATGGAGTCAAGTACCATCAAAGGTTTGGAAAACATATGTTAAAGTGGAAGACTAGTAGCTCACAGTCCATAAAGGCTTATACAGGGAAAATAAAATCCAAAGCAAATGAGCCTCTGATCTAGCTGACAATGATAGAAGCCGAACTATTACAAATCCAGACTAACTAATATTTAACACTGGAGGTCATTAGCACATGAAGCAAATTATTATTCAAGGGCTTGCATTCACTCTGTATCATTTGAAATGTTTTTAATGAAGATGGATACCTTCTCTGCAAAAACACGCTTTAATCCACAAGAAATTTAGAAGTACTATGGCATATACCACATAATAAATAAGACTACCTGATAATATCTCTCCTGGTCTTCTAATCTATGAACCTTAGAGAATGACACCTAGCTACAGATTAATAAGACTGAAGTTATGACTAATATTTAACACACTAAAAAAACCCCCAAACAATTAACCAAGGATACAGGTAACACTTCTACCATCAATTGCTTGTATGGATTTAAGGCAACTTTCTACACTGACTGCTCATTTTGGAATTTCGGTCATAAATCTACCCCGTATTAGAACCTACTACTTCAATTTACTGTTTTTGGAGAAAGGATGCTCAGATTAGAGTCCTAGATTTGCCTATGGTTCCATATACCTTGCTGAATGCAAACCAACAGTGACAGATTTCCAGCAAGCAAGGTGTGGATACACCCCTGCGCACTAACAGTCTGAAAATCTGTCTTCTGATAAAGATCACCAAAAAAGTCACAAGGATACCAGCACATGTATATCACATTCTGTGTATTCCAATGCCTGTGGTTCTTGATTTCAAACCACAGTCTAAATTTTGTGTAACTAATCACCTGTCTGAAAATCTTACAAGTAGTAATTGATCCTAATTTGCAGAAAGAAGAGCAGGATTTTCATTAGCTACAATATAAAGCAGTAGCTCTTAATTTTAGTTAATCTCCTGAACAACCCAAACATGACAAGCCTACTCTTACGGGTTGAGAGGAGAGCTGTAAAATGAGGAAAAAGTGCTCCTTTTGGATGGATAAATACAGAAGAACTGGCCAATGCACTAAAGCCAGAAACACTAGCAGGTATTCAGAGGGTTATTTTAATTTAATTTCTCTAGAGCACTGAAATAACAATGCAGTCATTTAACTGCAGGCTGCCACTGAAGAGGGAGGTCATGGTCCACAGCTCGGCATTCCCTCCACCCGCTGTGGATGCCACCCCACGGTCTGCCAGCTCAGCCCACGGACCCAGCTCGCTCATCTTCTGGTCCCAGGGGAGCAGCAGGCGGGCGGCGGGGACAGCAGCAGCGTGGGCTTGGGCTGGGGTAACCTGCCCAGAGATGTGCTCTGCTGGCTGCTGAATGGCCAAGCACCTCTGGCCCCTGCCTTGGCCAGCAGTGAAATACATTCCCCTAGCTGAAAGTCGACTCTGGGGGCCCTGAAAAGCCCTCTGCAAGCATCTTTCCCAGGGAACACTGGCACAATCTGCGGAGGTTTAGAGAAGTATTTTTATCCAGCTAAGTTGTGCGGCAGACGTATCTCCACCTCTTTTGTGTATATGGAGAATACAGAATAACACCAAAGCAGTCTTTATGAGAGGTCACAAAAGTATCTTCATTGACAGAAGGTGTGTGCTAATTTCCTATGCTGACTTCAATCAATTTAAACAGGAATCTTACCAGAGAAAAACACATCAGAACTGGATAACGGATCACCAGCTTCCCAAAGATCATAGTCCAAGTCTCTCTGAATTTAACTGTATTTTCAGTAAAGTTTTCACAGTTTCTAGATAAAACAAAGCCCATAACAACAGCACAGAATATGTAGTTCTGGGTATTCCAGGTAATCTAGAGGTTTTGAGAGACTATGATAGCTGAGTAGCCGCTTTTAAAAAACAAAAAATTAATTACAGGAGAACTGTTCACTTAAAAAGGATTTAGCAGGTCAATGAGGGCTATGAAAGTTAATGGTGTATGTTAACCTACTTCATACTCTTCAGAAAATACATACTTGGCGTTAACATAATTTTAGGTTTAATTTACTTCTTATTAGGGTAGATTAATATATATAAGACTACCACAAAAATACACATTAATAGCAAAAAGAGCTGTTTGAATAAATAACACATCACTGATCCTACTGTGCTAAAATATTTACGTAATACGAACTCTTCAATGTCTAAATCTTCTGCTTAACAGTGAGAGAAATTTACAGAAACAATACTTTGATGAAGCAGCATTGCGATACTATTGGGATTGCACTACGGTTCAGAGATAACCCTGAAACAACTGGGTAGGGAAAAACCTATATAACCTGTGTTATTAATGACTACTGACCGACCTCTGCTTATCTTCACTACCTTAAAGATGACATTGAAATTTTCAACTCTGCTCAAGCTTCATTATCCGAAGTCTAGACTATAATAACTTAAAAGGGTTCTGAAGATATTTTCAACCTGACATATCAAACTGAAACAGAAAATTTCTGACATTACTTATCCCCTAGAAAAAGGATCATTGCTTTGTTCACACCATGCTAAGTAAAGTCTAATATTTACACTGCATACAATGACCAGAGAACGTATTTGCTTAATTTTTCATACAAATATTACAGATAAGACAGATGATAGCAAACCCTTCAGAAAAGACAGAAAAAAGAACACTAAGAGTGTGTACATAACATACTGAAGATAGGAGTTACGTTTACTTTCCTCCAGGAAAGAACTTCCATTGTGTATCACAGGTGCCGCACAGCAAATGACAACAGTAGCTTACATGACATCGTATCATGTCACAGCATGAATACCTCAAAACAATCCAGTCATATCTGACCAGACAGTCCACACAGATACAGTGAAGTCCACTGATATCAGTACAGCCATTAAAATGTACAGCAGGTGGGAAACAGCCTTCAACTTGCACAACTTGCTGCTATTTTCCCACCTAAAGCTTGTTTAATTGTAATTTATCCTCTAGCAAAAAAAATCCAAAAAATATGATTTACAGCATGTCATTTAAGCTGAAATCAAAGCTGTTCTTTCTTCTTAGAATATAACTGGTTGTTTAACACTCTATAGCACTTTGAAGTGGCCAAATATAACAACGTGTTCATTTGAAATTGAATTTACAAAAATTAAAACTATTTTTTTTTGTGGGAAAGGTGTTAAAGAAAACAATATATCTTATTAAATATATAGTAGCTGTAATTTACTTGTTTCTTCTGATCCCATCTGTTTTAAAGAATGTTTCAGATTTTTTTTTTTTTCAAATTAAAAAGAACCTAGTATCATTCAAGGAAAGATTTTTTTTTCTTTGAAGGAATGAAATTCCAACTTATCTGTATTCAGAATATGAATACAAATTTGTACACAAGTGATTCTAAATGGCGCTGGCTTCCCATTTTCAATGCTGCTATTTTTCCAGATAATGTATCCACAGAGCAATGACCCTTTCATGTGATCTGGAAATGCCACAGAATAATACCTCAGGGAAAATACTGTTTTCACTTGAGATAAAATACTCATTTTTACAGTAGAAAGAAAGCATGAAATCCTAAAATCACCGAGGACGCCATCCAGAAAATCTATATATCTGGGGGAAAAAAATTAGTAAAGAAATACTAATTGCTCAGACAAATTAATTTCAAACTAAAGCCATGGTAAAATTAATGAATCTGACAGATTAATAAACTGCTCATTTGGCAGTATTTATCGTGGCACATTTTTGCATGTTTCACCATTTTTCTCTTACTTTTTATTAATTATGGCTACTTGGAACTGATGATCTCCAGGGTACACCTCAGTGTGTACAGAGATGGACGAGCGCGCCTCAGATGCTGAGGCAGGCGGAGGGTCTGTGCAGTAACCCTGTTCGTTTTCCCGCAGCAAACTTGCAGGCACTCCTGACAACAGAAATGCACCTGGCGGAGGAAATCCCAGGAGCTGGGCGTCTCCTTTCCCCTCCATCATTGCATAAGAAAGATATTCTTCTGCTGACATGTGAGTCTGTACTTTTGACAGGATACTGCTTGCTGCCCGGTGTTGTCTTTCAAACCTTCCCCCTTTTCTCCCCCTCAGAGGAGAGTCTGATACCAGATTATAACACTTATCTAACTTTTATAGCGTGCTTTTCTCTGTAGTCCATGCATAGGCAATGGTGTCAACTCCTGAATTCAGTTATTTGGGTATTGGGAAAAAAACGTCACAACAGTTGTCTCCTAAATTTCTAGCACGCTCTTTTTATTGCTTTTAGAAATGTGGCTGAATGTCAGGCAATAAGAAAGAATACTGCAGGGATTCTCAGCTTTTGACATTTTTAATTGCCTCTGCTTTGGTTATTACACAATAGATATTTTCGTCATCTAAATATAATGTATCTTTGTAAAATTCCTTAAAATATGATTTCAAACCAATGAATGCCATTTTCTATTTGACTTTAATTTCCTCTCAATAGTAAGTTCATCAGAGTGTAACAATTAATTAACTTAATTAAGCTAACTTAATTATGTTCTTTCATAGGTCAATATGTAGAGCTACTCAGATTAATAGCAGAGCTTGTAAAGTTAATCTTCTTGTATAATGCAAATGATGCCAAGTCATGTATTAAATACCTTCCTGAGTAACAGATGATATAGGACTGAATGTACTTTAAAGAATGGCAGAAACTGTGAAAAGGTTAAATAAAGAAAAATGCCTTGGATTTGTGGAAATTTTAAACAGACCTAATTCATTTTTGAAATTAATAATGTTCTTCCATGAGGAGCCCTCATTCCATAAGGCCATTTACAGTTTAAATATACATAAATAAATTTTGACTTCAAAAGCAGAACTGCTTGACAGCATTTTCCAGCCATCTTGCGACCTTTATGTTTTGTTATTAAGAAGATTACATAAAACAGTCATGTGAAGAGATTAGATGGAAAATATGAATTCCTAACTGCAGAGCATTTGCATGCTTACTGTATTTCCCAGTTTATTTCACAGAGGAATCACTTCAGTAGTCAAAGGTATTATCTTCTCTTCTCTGTTCATTATTAATTCACTTTTAACACAGTGCGACTCTAAGACTTTCTAGGCATGTGGCTTAGCACTTTTGTTACGAAATATTAATGGGAACTACAGTAATCGTAACAATTATTTGTAGAAGCATAAAAAGTAAAAGCAAACAAATCCTCTGAGTGCCAAATGATCTGAACAGGTGACTCAACTCCTCTATTTTGATAAATGAGTCTGATGGTTGGAACCCACACTCTAACACGAGGAGCTGGATTATGGGCCAAATCACCGCATCGCAGCCAAGTAACCAAATTTCAGTCTTTGGAATCTGACTCAGGTCCAGAAATTTCAGTCTTCTGAATGCGACTTTGGTCCAGAAAACATTCCAAATGCACAGCAATTCCAGATCTGTAATCTGCTGCAACGAGAGTTGCAACACAAAGAAAACAGAGGAGGGGAGCAATAAATCTTCTGCAAGATGCTTTGAATAGGAGTTTAAAGGAAAAGGCTCTGAAAGTGTGAAAACTGCCATTGCTCAGAAGCTTTAAAACCAGAATAAAGTACTAACAAATGCACTTGAGGGATCAATCCTATGTCTGCTAGGGGATGGATGACACAGATGAGCTAACGTGTTTTCCTCTCTTTGTTAAAGAACGCCATGTAGTGTTTGTGGTGTTGCACGACATGAACACCCTGTTTTCAGTGGAGTGGCAGGTTCAGAGCACAAACCAGCTTCGGTTCCAAAATCACCGGCCTGCAACTTCTGATATAAAGGGAAATTATTCATCTACGATACAGAATACCTAGTAAATTATCACTTCTGATTTTTCATCAGAAAACAGTCTGCTAGGTCCACACACCATGGAAATTTCCAATGACTTTTCTGAGCAGGAAAGCTCTTTCAAAGTTAAACAAAAAAGTTACTGCCCAAGAGTAAATATGCAGTCCAACCCACTCTATGTGGGTAACTATTTTGTTTTCAATTAACAGCGCGTCAGGAAGAACGACATATTTATAGCAACCACAGTCTGACACAATTCTTCCATTAAATGAGTTCAAGCTAGCAGTTACACAGAACAGAGGGAAAATATTGCTAGGCCTATGAAGTTCAGAAAAGAACGCACAGCCTTTGCACCAGCACAAGCATAAAAGCTTTGCACTTAGAGATATACAAATGTATATCTTCTTTAACAATTTCTTCTGTTCTCTAACAGTGCAAATCATCTTTCTGCTTCTTGCCAATGGTTATTCCACATGATGACTGAGTTATTTTCTCAAATGAAAGATGTCAGCGATGGAAATCCAGTTATTGAACAGTCTTCTAATAACAGAGATGCAGAAAATACCACTGAAGCTTTATTACCAGCTTCTCCATGGAACTACTTTTTGTTCAGTTCCTTCAGAACATGTTACATCACACTTTGTTTAAAAAGCAAACACCTCAGTGTAATAAAATAGCATAAGCATGGGTTGGATGCTCTGCTGATGAAGTTTATAGCGTCGGGTTTAAAAAAAAAAAAATCTCTTTTCGTACTAACTTAAAGACTCTTTTGGGACTCTTTTGGAAAGGTTTTTATCCAGAGATCAAGGAAGGAACATAACTCAGGAAACAGAAGATAATATCAGCTGCCAGTTGCTTTCATAAAAATTAAGAAATGATCCCTTTGTATATGAAATAATGCAGATGGCTCCCCCAGATTTTCCAGGAATAATGCAACAATTTTAACACTGAATTCTATAATCCTTTTAAGCTGCTTGTACCGTATTTATGACTAATGGCAGATGACTTAAGTGCGGGACACGTCTCTTCCTATAAAATAAAACACTATACCTCAGCTGTTCATGACTAGTGGGAAAAAGTCTGCGCTGTATTCAGATAAACTGCAAGCACTGAATGTCTAATAGTTCAGAAACAGATTAATGGATACCTATCTTCATCTTTCTTTAGTTGAGATTCACAATGCTTTGCACAGTTTTTATATTTTTAATACAGAACTCAGAAAGCACCACAGATACATAAGCTATTCCTCTTCATATGCTACAGTCACGTCATTCATATTTTACCCTAAAATGCTCCAGAACACATATACATGCTTTTTTGCGTTGGAAGTAGGGGGTTGGTTGGCTGTTTAACTCATTTTTTTATCCAAGAGAGAGAATGGCACAGCATTTCATCTGTATTTGTACTGCTCTGGAAATGCAGCCATTCAGAAAGAACAGCCCTGTTAGCCTCTAGGCTTACACTATCAAAACATGATTAATTGATTTGCCACAGGATCAGCAAAGGAAATGAATACACATAACACATGTATTTCTATTTTACTTCTAATTAAAGAAGAGGATATGCCTCTTACGAGACTTGGGTTTAAGGGAACTGTCAAAACTAGTCTCTTCTTGCTTAGATACCCAACCATTGACACCATCACTCCACGTACATTGAAGTGCTGCTGATGAGAAATGGTATCAAGATACAGCCCACCCGTCCTGTTCTTCGGTCACGACATGAAAAAGGGAATGCAAAACTACTTTAACAACAAACCTTCACTTTCTTCAACATCACTGTATATTCATCTAAAAATCTCTATAAATATATTAACTACATATACTGCAAGTGCCAGACGCACAATGAAAGTGACCACAGAAAACAAAGCAAGGGCCATGAAACCTATTTCATCGGACTTTCAATTTTATGAAACCATTACAGTGTTATTCAAGCAAATTTATTCATACATTTTAAACACTTTAAATGCTCTAAATCTTACATAATCAACATGTCCAGAGAATATTTTTTCATCAATTCATGGTAAAGAATGAGTGACATCAGAAATATAATTCAATGTAGTGATGCAGATCGTACCAACAATAGTGCAGTTGTGAATTTTGAAAGAGTTGTGGGGACAAAATTCCTATTTTAAGCATTATTGTTGGAGGAAACCACCAAAACTACACAATTTAGTATAATGTTGTATGAAAAGCAGTTTTATTCTACAGTTTTCTAAGCAACTGCTAAGAAAGTCTATTGACACTGAAATTTGGATGGCACACATCTGTCCCCTGTCAAATGCATGGAATTTTTCTTTCAATTCCATTTTTCAATTCCAATTCTTAAAAAAGACATTAAATATATACAGTATTAATGCAACAATCACACAAGAAACATCCTCATTTTAGTATGGATTCCAATCAAGATCATTCAGTCATGCAAATCTATACAACTTAAATTTTACTGAGGATTGCAAAGCTTTTGAAAACACAGAATAAGGTATCTTTCTAACTTTAAATACAGTTTGGTTATTTTATAGCCCAAAGTGTTTCTGCATCTGAAATACACCGATGAATACACGCACTTTCCTGAATCCTTCACAGCTATCTAAATCTAAACACCCAATTAATTATTTCTGCAGTGGCTTTTGTCATATGCCACATAGCTGGGCACTTTCCCTATACCACGCAGATCTAAACCTGATTTTAAAGCACGAAAAGTGGCTGGAAAGAACAGAGGCAGTAAGAGAGGTGGATGCCACCTTGCCCTCTTGTTGAGCAAAACTTGAAATCCAACCATCGTTTCTACTAGGAGGAACGACTGGACATGCAAAACAAAGCCTCACCCAAGCGATCAAACAACATCCCACAAAGTTAAAACTGATGACACAGGTAACTTAGTGTTAGATTCAGACTGGCCTACCTAAGAGGAAAACAAATTGTAAGCAGGAAAAAAACTATGCTTTATACAAATTGACGTGGCAACTCATGGGATTTTCCTTACTTTCTCCTACCAGAAACTGTCTCTCCTCACATTTGCAAGCCTGAGACTCTGTTTGAACATCACTTTCCACATCCTTCCCGATTCTCCTCCACCTTCCTGAAATCCTTAGTCTGATAGCCATTTTGCCCTCTTTAAACCTTTCTCCTATTTCTCTTTTCCATGGCTGCATTTGAGCTTTTCCTTAACAACGGCCTTCTCACCAATACCGACAGATCGAGTTCAGATGAGACAGTAATTATTATACAAATAATGCATCTGTTAGCAGCTGCAGTTAATACCAAATATTAACTCATTAAGCAGATACTGAAAGAACATAAGGGAGTGATGTACCAGGAGAGTTCAAACAAAATGAGAAATAAAAAAGGCATTAGTTGAAATAAAGCTCTGCAAACACTTTTGTTTTGTTAAAGACCTTTTTAGGGTGTAACTCACAAATGCTTGTTTACTGTGCTGACTTACCCATGCGTAACTTAGATGGGTTGTTTCATGGTGGGTTCTGAATTTGGAAACTCAGCATACTGGTGCTCCCCTCTCAAGGTTCCCTGCAAATCCAACCACAAAACTCTTTCTGACTCACCTCTCTCTGTTTTTATATAAACTGCAGTAAATACGATTGGAGAAAGTCTCATTCCCTTATAAAACACATACAATACTTTATGACCCCACATTCAGTAAAACAACTTCAGCATAAACTATTAATGAGATATTAGTAAAATTCAAAAGGTCTATTTCCGTCTTTCAATTCTCTGAAGTTTCCTCTCCCCCACAGTTCACCTATTTTTGTGCTGCGAAGGCAAAAACTGTATACCCATCTTTCTCTTGGTCGCCTTTTACTAACTAATCATGTTTCATTCCTCTTTCTGCACCACTTTTCCCCTATTTTTATTTTTAAATATAATCTGTGCTCTCAGTTTTAATTTCTCCAGTGGAGAGATAAGTTGGCAAAGCTGAGATGTTAAGAGGCAGAACCCATGGCCCTCCATAGACTAGAGACTCCTTTGCTGCTCAAGAATACACACAAAAGTATTACTAAAAGCTTATATTACTCTATCCTCAAGACCGCTTAGATGTGATAACCTTATTTTCTACCTTAGAATACGTGGTGATACTCCAAAATAAATGAAGTACCTATTTGGTCTTAATCCAGAAGGCACTCATAAGAATTCTCCTGGCCCTGTACTGCGGACTTCCCTCTTCTTCAGACAAAGTGACAAGACTATCAGAGGAAAGGAGAAATTCAAGAAGGTTTTTGGTAGTTATCTAAAGGCTGCACTAAAGAACTAATAAATGGCACTGTATTTCCTATGGCTACTATTTCATACTCTCCTTTACTGGTAAGATTATAGTCAAAAGAAATCTTAGAAAAGAGCAGGAAAGACTAGTTTTCATATTACCTGGTACTTGTAATGTCTTTAATAATAACAACTAAACTGAGGAAGCCAAGATTAATAATGTTAAGACTATGTCAAATGAAGGACTTCCTTCTCACAGGAAGGGCTAATATAAGGATAATAAAGGTTCTCTGAAAGGATGATTGCTACCATAAAATGAAGTTGCGAGTATGAAATCTGCAGACAACCTCTCTCCAGCTACGGTGTACTGTAACAAGTACCCACTGCAGGGACAGAAAAAAAACACATGTCATTGGCTACATTCTAGAACTGCCTTACAAGCCAGCACCTTTTCTTGTAACAGCAGGGAGTATGGACTTACGATCATACTACATCATTAGCATCTCATATCACTTTTTTTGAGAACAAGGGCACAAAAAAAGGCACAATATTAGTGAGGGTCTTTCCTTTGCACAACCCAGCAGTTAGCTGTATTTAAATTTAGTGAAAGATGACAAAAGCTTTACATCTACCTATATACATATGTACAGATTCTACTTCTGACTCTTTAGTGTCATAAAGTTTAATTTGGCAGAATCTAATGGGACTCCTGTTACTGTCACAGTGTGGAAGACAGGAACAAGAAAAAATATCTTCCTAATCACTGGTAACAAGAAACAGTACTAAAAAGGTAGCAGACAGAATATACTTGGCTTATAGGTACCATTAATCAAGCTCCTGAGATTTACCTTGGTCTTGTATGTTTTTGGTATGGGAGGATAAGCTTGAGCTTTAGCTTCAAAAACTCTCTGCTATGAGTAAAACAACACTAGGCATGAAAACCAGAGGCAAATGCGCATCCCCCAACAGTTATTCTTGGAAAAGAATAGACACAGAATGTCCTACCTCTTCTGGAGGTTTCTGTGCCACCGATACCAGCTCTTCAGAGCTACTTCTTGAGGTAGAGGGTACCACATTACCCGGGGCCTCTGAGACCACCTCATTTGACGGCTCGGAGTCCTGAGGGCAACAGAGACAAATAGAACCCTCAGCAGCGTGTTGATGTGGCACGCCAAGAAAATGAGACTTCAGAGAAACTGCGCTCTATGCACAGATAGAGAAATGAAAAATACTCAGGGTTTAAAAGTCTACTCTTTTTACTCTGGGCAACCTCTTTTACCCCGGAGGGAAGAATATCTGTCATACATTTTCTCTTAAAATGGTAATACTTTCATCACAAGAGCATTGTAAGACTTATTTTACAGCTATATGGCATGCTAGAATTGCAAAGTTCCGAATAAGCATACTTGTTTCGCCCATACCTACCCCTGCTCCTGAACTGCAAGGAAGGGAATATTATATTTCATTCCCTTATTCAAGATGGACGTTCCTGCAAAACAGCTGGGACCATGCTAGAACAACGCCCCCCCAGATATATTTTAACAATAACTGCAAATTGACATAGCACACAACCTGGTAAAGTTAGAAAAGTTAGTAGAGTTGGCTGTCTATTAGTAACTTTAACTCTATAGTAAAACAAATACAATAAAAATTCCTAAGTAGTTTACCTTCTACTTTATAAATTACCTTGACTTTGGAACGCAACATGACTAGATCAGTCCAAACAAAAACCGCCTCAATACCTTCACTGCTTGACACAGTCGTTTTGATAACTGCATAGTTTGAGACATTTTACTACAGAGAAAAAAATCCATTAATCGGTACTATCTCTACCGTGCTTGTAGTAATGCTCATTACAGAAGATATTTTAGATGTCATTGCTTAGCAAGCAGAATATGTGCTTTTGATATATCACTTTCTCTCTACAGTCATTAATTGCAAGAAAATCAAGATTATACTTTTGGAAACTGCAAGCTCCAAAGCTCATTATTAAGTTTTTCAACATAACAACCTCTAAAAAGTAAATTAAAATTTCACAATGATAATATTCAGCATTTGCAGTTTAGCCCAACGTATGTTTGGATTGCTGGAAGGCAAAAAGTGTACACTGTGGTCCAACACCCGTACTGAAACATATGGAGAATCACAGGTTAAGACCAGATATTGTAAAAGAATTAATACATGGAGGGGGTTGCTGGAGGCTGAAGTTGGAAAAATATCTTTGGGCCTGGAGAGGAGAATACTCTAGTATCTCTATTTCATATGCCTTTTCAGGTGAACCCCTTTAAAATAGCTTTAATGAGTTTAAAAATTTCAAATAAAGTTTTCTATGCCTTTGTCATTGCACCACCTCTCTGTGACTTACAAAAAGGATATTCTGGCCCATTTTGTGGCAAACCACCTAAAGTTTAAGGTTCAGTATGAGGAAGACATTTTAGGAAAAATCAGCTTGCAGCGGTAACTAAAAAGTACTGTTAATTAAAATGTTAACAATGAAGTCCAGCTGCCATGGCACTGAACTGTTTTACAGCCATACGCACTGGATATGTGGAACAAAAGGAAAAATAAGATACCTTTTGGCAGAACTACCATCCCAAATAATTCCATGACAGGAATGATAAAACACTATTTTTCAGCTTTCTCAGTTCCTCAAAAGAATAACACCATGGCTAAACACAATGAACTACAAGGAGAAACATCTCTAGCATTCTGATAATAAAACTCTTATTTTTATCTATCGACTATATGAAAGCCCCATGCTCTATATGCCATCAAAACAAACTTTGCACCATGTTCATCCTGACAGCTCACTGTTTTCCCTAGCAGATCTGGACTTCCACAGGCAAACACTCTCTCAAAGACTGCCTCAGTTTGGTCACCAGAAAGTTATGACGATGAGTCTATCTCTTCTTGATGACCCAATTAGCCATGAACTGACTCTGAGTACTGAAGAGTACTGCTTTGTTTTCTCCTTGAGAACTGGAAAGTTAAACCACCACCATGCTATTTATCAGCTCAATATGTTTCTGCGCTGCTTACAAAACCAAAAGTAACAACCACATCTGCTGGAAGAAAATGATCTACTTAGTCTGAATTCCTTGGTTCAGTGCTTTCTCTCCTGGAATTCTGCCTGTCTTCTGTGTCTGAACAAACTTTTCTTATGTTGCTATGATCTGTGGCCAGATTGCGGTAGCAACATTTTTTTGTTACTTATGATTTTTGAAAGTAATGAACAACGACTTTCAAAAATGGTCTGAACAACTGTAATTTGGTAAACTTACGTTCCTGTTCCATCCTCCTGCCTCAACAGGACCAGCATGTCACGGATTCTCTTCCCCCATCAAGTCTCAAGTATCTTCTTTCCAAGCACCCTGGTCATCCTTCTCAATAGTTTTCTTAAGAATCAGTTCGCTAATACAACATTTCCATTTTTAAGGAGATGGATGGAAATCAAATTTACTTTATTATTCAGAAACGAAGCTGAGAAAATGCATCTCCCTTTTCAATGACACCAGTTTTATTATCTCTGTTCACACTGCTGTCACTTCTTAGGAAAACTGTATAGAACCTGAACACATATAAGAAAGGCAATCGACGTTGCTCTGAACTAGTCTGGCAACACGTGAAGTACAGCTTTCACAAATAAACACAGTAAGTGGAATGAGATCCTTTCATGTCAGGTAGAACAATAAAAATGCTACAAGGTGCAAGTGAGAACTTTCATAGAGCTTCTTCTCAGTGTGTTATGAGTACATGGCCAAACACGCAACAGTTCTGGTAACAAATCCTGGTACCTTGACTTGTACTCAGCAAATAAAACAACCTGAAAAAAGTATTAGCATTGTTTACTTTTGTAAAGAAAAGCAAAATACCTGTATCTCTGAACTGAAACAACATTTTTATTGAAGAAGTGTTAAAAGGAAAAATGTATTTAAAAATAATTAGAATTAGTTTCTTGTCATTCCTAATTTATTTATACCGTAATATACTGGACTGACGTTGTAAGAAGTCACTTCTTTCTTTTTTCAAGGCCTTGTATGATGAAAACCATGTCAATGGCACTTCTCCTTGATCTGTGAGCCTCACCTTTAGCAGTGAAGGATGCAACTGTTCATGGACGTGTAACCTATACAATAAGTAATTTGGTACACATCTCTTCTAGTGCTTAAGCCCTTGTCATCTCATTAAAATACTATTATATTTTCCAACCTACATATGAAAGCTCACACATCTGCATTTTCAGGTTGGACAGATCAAGACATAGCTTTCTAATGGATCACAATATTTAATTATATTAATTCATAAAATATGGGGAAAAGCACTATTATGCGGTACTTCCAGTCTCCCAAAAATACTGAAGTTTTTTACCAAAATATAAGTGCATCATAAACAAATAAATTCAGAATGCTCAGTAATTATACTTTCCCTGCAAAATGCCGATTTTGACCAAAGCCCCTCAGAACATGATCCTTCTTGGAGTTATGAAATCTTGAAGAGGTAACGTAAAATGTGTAGACATTCTATTATGTTTACGCAAGAAAAGCCTGCTTGGAACTATGTCTGTTTTCATATGACCTAAATGTTCACGCAGTTTAAGGTACCACAACAGCACTGGCTAGAATCAATCACACTTCTGCAATATAAATAGTATTTGAATTATGTGTTGACACAAATATGTAACAAATCAGATATTCTAGTCCTCGGATGGAACTTGCTTGCTAGTCTTGGCAGCAGACAAAAACGTAGCTGGTTAAATTCTGAGTCCTGGACATTTAGCATTTTTACTTTTTTTTAAATTCAGCTTAGCAGAGATAAAAGGTGACGATGACTGGTAGGAGGTGAGAACTCAAAGGTGGAAGGTGCACCCAACTGTAGCACCTCCCTCAAAGTTTCAGTTGTTTTCTCCCCTTCATCCCACTTGGCATATTTGCTATTTCCACCTACAGCAACAGAAGCAAACACTGTTCTTTTAGTTTTGTCCTTTGCTGTGCACAAGTATTACCGATACAGTATGCTGAAAAATCAATAGTGCATATAGAACAGCTGTGTATTTCATTTGTGAGCTACGTATAAGTGATAAGATTTCAGAGGAAAATATTTACATTTTACGCTATGCTGATATTGTGGCTTAAATTTAGGGCTTGACTATTTTTACTTTTTGTTTCTTTTTAAAAACCAAACCATTAAACACAAGATCCATACACAAATACAGATATGTATTGTATATGTAAATATGATACAGATACATGTACACAGACACGCTTATTCATAGGGAATGTTATGGTAACAAAATATTGCAGTTGTTTACCAATCCACATTACCGTCAGCCCAGATGTTGATTTATGCGAAAAAGAAACCATACACAGCTTCTGATTTTGAAGAAAATAGAGAACCAATGTATATGAAGAAAACCCTGTGCATAAAATACTTCGCTAGAAAGCATAAGAAGCTGCATTTGAAACAAGATGATGGAAAAATAGTGTCTTACAATGGTATTTATACAAGGTAAGCATCTGCTATTTTTTCTGCCATTGCTACTTTAGAACAAAACTGAACTAAAAAAGAATCGAAACAAATCAACCCACAAACCCACAAAGCCTTTATAGACGATTTCAGACTGACAGGTTTGAATATATTACGTTAACTCTGCATCAGTTTTCATACATCATCCTTTACCTTGGTCCCGTTGAAAATTACAGAAGTCATAAATTAGCTTTAAACAAGTTTTGAATCAGCCTGGAACTAGTTTTCAAATTAAAGAGCCGACAGTACATTACATGGTACTGTCATTTTATTACCCCAATCAATTCTGTGTGGCCTGAGGTAGAAAGAAAATGGATGCTTTCTTCATTTGCAACGGGTTTATCTCTCACACCAGGCTCTGAAAACATGACTGCAGTAATGAATTGGAAGCCAAAGTTACTAACAAAGACTTCTAACAGTAACAAAGTAGAAATATTTGTCCCCTTTACACTTATGGAAGGGGGAAAAAAAGCCCTTTTTGAAGCATGAAGCCAGCTTCTTAAGGCTGAAGGACTACGGAAAGAAATTAGCACATTGTTATTGAAGTGCTCGTAGCCTCCCAGAGCATCATTTTCGGTGCGGCGCAGGAAAAGCCCTTCTGGGTCAGACTGAAGGAGCCTCTCTCGCCCAGAGCGCAGAGCATCCCTCCATCAGCTGACTGACTACTCCTACCTGTCCTTAGTCTTTCTCACAACCCAGGGGCATACTTTGAAAGTGTTCACAACACCTTAGCCAGGATTTGGTAAAATCTAGCAAAGACGAGGTATCTGCAGCCCTCCACAGTTCACGGGTGGCCAAAGTAAATTCCCAGGAGAAACGCAGAGCTCATCTCAACTTACTTACACCTGCAAGATCAACCACTCTGCCATTCCTAGATTTTACCCTCTGTTCATTAATGAGGGAAGAACACGGGCCTTAAACTTCTAAGTCATGCTCCACAGCTGTAGGATTTCCTTTCCTATTTTTATTCTGCCTTTGTCACTCTCCTCATGCTGATTTTATTTATTTAACATCTGACAATCTCCCGCCTTCCTCTGCCCTCCCCCAAGATAGGAAATTACAAATGCAACCTTCAACAAACATGTGCTAACCTCCTATGCTGCCAGTCACAGAGGCAACGCCGTTGTTCTGTCCTTGGCTATTTTTCCTCTCTCTTGAGAAGGGGACAATGACTTCTATGTTTATACAAACAGCGTCTCATTCTCAGCTGATTCTGAAACTACCCCAGTTCAGGTAATAAACCTTAACCTAGCTCTAAAACCTCTGCCTTCTTTTAAAACCCGAAACAAAAGAAAAATGTTTTACAATTCTCTGTTTTCCAAACATAGAAACTTCATTACATTCTTTAGCCTCACACTATTTTTTTTCTTCAAATACACTGTGCAATCTGAAGTAATAAAGTTACAAGAAGTTTCCAATAAATACCCATCTGTTTCAATTTATTATCCCTCTATCTTTCAATAAACTACAGCAGTGACAAAGCAAGCTTGCATCTCTGAAATCTACCAAGTGTCAAAGGGTGAAATCCTGCTTTTACAGTTGTTTTAAAATAAGGAAGCTACTATTGCCAGTATCTTACTATAAGTGTTTGAACAAAGTACAAAAGGAAACAGGGTCATACATTTTCTCTGGATGCCTTTTTCAAATGGAAAAAAAAAATTACATATATTTAAAGCTAGAAAGAGCATTCTCAAAATAATGTTTTTCATGTTTATTCTTCCAACTTTATCACACGCAAAAAGGACTAAACAGGAGAACATGCTACCATTTGAAGGTATTACAATTCACTGACGTCTGGAACCTGAATTAGCCTCCTCTTGCTAACCCACACATTTTCTACATTTCCATTAGTGTACTAATTCTACCTCTATTTGGACTCAGTCCTCCACTTTTCAAATCAAAATCTCCTAGATTATTTTATTCCCCTTTTACTTTCTCATCATTCATTGTTTCCCAACATTTAAAAGCTGTTCTTTCAGCTTCCCTGACTTTCAATAGTTTTTTCTGACCCCCAAAGTCTCTGAACTGTATTCAAAATCAACTCTTAAAACATGTAATTAATAAAACCTCATAAGAATACAAAACATGGAATTAAACTTCAAAATATAGATTCACCACAGTAATCTCATTTTGTATATATAACGCAAAGGAATATAACTTTCCTGTTACTGTCATGGATTAAAGCAACTGATAACAGCTACAGCATGGCTCAAACTATTGGCAAAAATTACTGTACAAAAAGGAACATCTCTTTTCATCACCAGAAATTTCTAGATTTCCTTCAATAAAAGCAAAAGCCAGTATCTATCCTTTTTGTGCTAAATCTCCTATGTCTTGCATAATTTGGTAATTATGTGGTGCACCAGAGCAACAGATTTTATATGAATATCCTTTTGCAGGATATTAATATACTGGAAAGACTGCTATACTATGCCATTATCATTGCATATAAGAGTAACTCAATATTTTTTCTTTTTTCGTCCACACTGCTTTCTTCCCACATATTGTTCTGCTATTTTTTTATTATGAATTAGGTTATAGGCATATACTAAAGCCTAGAAAGTTATTTTTGGTCTAATTTTATATTTTATGGATTTTAAAAGTTATTTTATGGAGTTCTAAAAGCTCTTTTAAGACAATACACACATAATTTATTACTGCTGGATCTGGATATTTCATCTTCCCTGGGCCCACTTTGTACAGCTCTGATCTCTCTGATCCTTTTTTCTCCCCTCTGAAAGAAAAAAACATCAAAAGTCGCAAAACAAATTCTCAAACACAGCACATGCATCTACAGCCACAGTAGTGTGGTGCTTACTGTGTGGCTCTCCGTACGTTGCACATAACTTGCAATTGTTGACTTCAATATATTTACAGAATGATAGCGGCACTTCAGACCTCAGATTTAAAACAATTTTTTTCTAGAAAACAGAGGTACAAAGCCACCTGCTATTACTTGTGGAAGGCAGTGCTGCAGCTACAACTGCTCCATTAGTAATGCTACATTTGGCTTTGCAGTTGTCTGGTTCCTTAAGCAATGTTTTCTTCCTGCAGAAATGATCACGGGCAGGCCACAGAAATCTATCCATTTAGTGTTTCTGAAAGATAGTTTTACTCCATCTGTACTTCTTATCAAATCAGGTTTAAATTGCCCCAAACTTTCCACGCTCTTGGATTGCTGAGGCGGTGACAACTTGGGAGCAAGGTACAGCAGCAAACTCACTTCCACCTCTCAGGGTCAAGCTGCACATTTGCACCATTTATGGTCGAAGTAGTCTGCTTCACTCCACTTCAGCAACTCGAGAGAAAGCATACGCAGAATTAGCTGACAATACTTGGCTAATACTGAACTTGAACTAGAAGACTGAGCACTTGAGAAGATCGCTGCTCCAAAAAGCAGCTGCTTTATTCTAACAAAAATAGAACGTAGCTCAGAAAAGGCTTTCTTTCAAGCACACAATCTTCAGATATTATGCATCAGCATGCAGAGTGTGTCTGTCAGATGTTGGAACAAAGCTTTAAATTGTACCATCTAACTTAATTCTCAAGACAGGGTCAGCACATTCATAGGGCTGGGTTTTTTCCCCCTTTGAGAAGTCCTTTAAGTAATATTTATTTATCTCCTTACATCTTCATCAGCACTGATTCTTGCTCTTCAACTCCTTGAGTCCAGATTTTCCCAACATAATGCAAAACAGAGTGATATTAAAATGTGTGATCACTAAAATCATCACAAAATCATCAAAGGCTACTTATTAAATCAAGGCTGGTTTTCATCTCTCCCCACTTCCAGAATTTTTTTCCAGTAACAAGATGAAATAAAGAAAGGGATTGCACAGTACATCATTTTTTGCAGTTTAAGTTTATTAGGCAAGTTTTATAGCTCCCTAAACTTTCCTTATATGGCACCCCCTTATCTGCCTGTGCTCCAGAGGTTTTCCATAAGCACTCTACCCTGCTCTGGGGGAAGGCTCTCTGTGTGCCCTCCACATCCTTCTCTGCACTGTGCCATGGCTCTTTTTCTTAATTCATCCCATTCTCCTCCATAAGGGTTTCTTTGTGTTACTCCATGTAGAATTTTCTCATTCTTATGAGCCTGTGTGCGCTCACATTTCCCCTTCTACGCCAAGGGTGCTTCTTGCAGTCTCATTATTTTTTTCCCATTCTGCTTTTCCCTCTCCCCCTCACTTCCTCTCTCTCTGTCTTTTCTTGAAAAGTAGCAGATTTATTTTCAACTGATAAAGCAGAAAAATAAAACATTAATTCAAGACCACAAAAACATTTTTAAAGAATGAATCTATCTACAGAAAAGTTTTATAAAAATCTGTCTTACATCCTCCTTTTCAGATCTAACATCTGAATCTGCCAAATTAAAAAAATCTCTTGGACATCCTTTAAGAAGCTTCAAACAAATGCTAGGAACACTATTTTGTGGGTGACCCTGAATTACTCCTTCACGCTATTCACTAGAGTAATTAAAGAAAATGTCCATATAACTTTATACTACTAAATAGAGACAGATACTCTTATTAATATGAAGTAGCCAGCTAAAGCAGAAGGATATTTTATTCTGTCAAACTGAGCTACACTGACAGCGGGCTGTTTACTAAGGAGGCAATGAGGAGCCCAGTTGCCACAATTTAAGATGTGACATTAATCAGCCATCTTTTGCTGAGCCCACAGGAACTGAAAGGTCACAACTAGTGCCGCTGTTTTAAAGCATCCTCAGAAAGGCCTGGAAATTCCTCATTCTTCTCTAATTAAGAACACTGTAAATGATACATGGAATGATGGGGCTAAATTCATTTAAATTTCAACTTTACTGCCTTGTTTTAGGAGACATTAATATTTTCCCTGTGTTGTTTTCTTTTTTTTAAAGATTACATCTGTCAGACAAAAATCCTTTTTATGTTTCTCATCTGTAGTAAAAACACACACCAAGTCCCTTCCTCTTAAATATAGTTGCTCATAACATCACATACGCATACAGTGCTTATACAAACATATAAATTATAAAATTTAATAACGTAGCAGTATATACCCGCGTATTAATTTTTAAGCTTTCAACCTCGAGAATACTGATGCGTGAATTCCACAAATTCTCTTCTGAAAATAAGAATGAAATAACTTTTGTAGCCAATGAAACTAAACCACAAATATAAATTCAATACAGCAAACCTAAGCGTGGTTTTAATAGTCACTTCACACCAGTAGCTATCCTGGTGCGACAGGAACAGCCCTGCAGAGCACAGCAGCTGGTGCTGAGGATCAGCCAGATGTGCTACACATGTTTCAAAGATACCACGTTTGGTTGCAGAGATGGCATGCCCGTTCACAGCCAGAATACATCCTCAGCTTTAGTGTCTCCTGACAGGAACAGGGTCTGCACACTCGAGATCGCTCTGTAATGTGAACCATAGTGTAGCGACTGGTGGCAATGGGGTGACTGCTTTCAAAAATTCATTCCTGATCTTAACCAAAATGCTAAGACAAATACACACTAAGATACCTCAAATGCAGATCCATGAAAACAAGTATACGGCAGTGTAGAACCATTTAAGCTAATCAATACAAAATGTTCAAAGTAACAGAGAATTTTAAATACTAGCTTTATGCAGAATTCACTAGTATTACCCTGGATTATCAACAGTTCCATTCCTCCTCCTGAAATTCACTACACCGAAAGCTCTCTGGGGTCTAACAACTTCCCCTCCCTCCTTTTTTTTTTTTCTTCATTTTTACAAATTAAAAAAAAAATACACACACTTAATGCCTTACTTTTAGATGATGGTTTGATTGCTGCCCTTTAATTACTTGGTGAGTACATTCAACCATCATAGGAAGCTCCTGGTTCACTTGCCTCTTCCTCCTCTTTTAGAGGGTTCAAAATCATATTTCCCAAGGGATTGCTTAAGCCATCTTACTATTCATTACCTGAACCACATCGCTTTGCATGGAAGAATGAGTCAGTGGGTAAAATGATTCATTGTGTATTAACCAGGGCATCTGAGAAATGGTACAAATTGTCTGCTGAATATTTTACTATTTCATATCAAGGAGCTTTTCAGTCTCTGTCTATGCTGTACCCAGAAAGCACATAAACAAATATAGGTCTACAGGTCATTCCAGTGAGAGAATTAATAAGAAATTTATAAATCACAGCTCCCAAATCTCAAACTTTTTGTATTTTCTTATAATTACCTTTGAAATGTAAGATTCTTGAAGCTATCCTTACATTAATACAGACATCCTGTAATAACCTTCAAAGAGCTCCTCACCACTAGCAATTAAAAAAGTATTTGGAATACCATTTTGCTCTGAAGTTCCTCTGCCTTCTGCAATACTTTCAACATAAACAAGCAGTGGAGATACTATGTGCTAGAAAAAAATGGCACGACAAACTGCATATTCATTTACTACACAATACACTTGCAAATATTAGTACCTGATATGTATCCTTATTTATTGCGCAGGACTGGTTACACATATAAAATTCATCATGTCAATGACTGTGTCAATCTGCTGCCACTCTTCAATTTCCAAAAATAAATACGCAATGTGATTAACCCACTCTAAGTACACTTGTGTGTACCTTCCATAAATACTGAGTTATCTTGCTATTTCCTTTTTGATACTTCTTTTCTTTGGCTATTTATACCACATCTGAAAGGATACCATCTGCCCTTCAGTCTTCATGAGATTAGTAGCTAGAAAAAATCTTGATATCTACAGATTCCAAGGTTTTCCGCATATGAAATCTTTTGGTACCATTTGATGCAGCTGAAATACACTTAAGACTTTTCAAACATGCCCAAAGGTGTTTCAAACCACTGAACCAGATAATCATTTTCAACCGCTACCAAAGACACATTTACTAAAAAAAAAAATAAGATAAACTTAATTGCTACCAGATTCTAACACTGCACTATACATTTTAAAGGTCTTGCGAAAAATCTTCTAAAAAAAAATCTTATAATTCCACATAATATTTGTGCTTTTTCTTGGTAGAGCTGATTGTAATGCTCTTACAGTTATGTTCCCATACAAGCTGTTTGCTGAGGCAATTTTAAGCAGAGGGAACTTTTCTGCTACAGAATGCTAAAATCCAAGCGATGAGACTCCTTTGCACAGAAAGTGGCTGACACAGCACAAACGGGCAATGCCCAGCTGTCTTCTACAAAATGTGATTAAATGTGGCTGGCACTAAGAGAACCTCTATTTGCGAATGGCAACTAAACCTCACTGCCACTATGTAACACCGCGACGAAAAGCAAATCTTGACTCTGCTAGAATTCATTACTTGCTTAGCACTTCACAAAACAGCACCTTTTTGGTTTCTTTCCCCCCTCTCCTTTCTCTCTCCTGGTTCAATATGATCAGATTTAGCATTAGTAATTTATACTGATGAGTGACACATTACTTATAGTGATAAATGGCTGCATTCCTTTGAGAAGACTTTAAAATAAAATCAACCTTGAGAGTAAACATGAGCAGGTAATTAGGCAACTATGGTAGTATGTTCAGATCTTATCCAGAGACTAACAATTAAAGATCTAATTCTTCTTCCGTCATACAGAATACGATTACAGGTGATGTGTTGAGATAATCTGCAGGGTAATAAAGTTGGACTAGTAAGCAATTAAGATATATAATTCTTCCTTAATTACATGCCTTCTAGTTCTCTACAAAACATAAGGCAAGAAATATATTTCTAGGTAAAGAAATTTATCTCAGGAATTTGGTAAAAACAGAACACTACTTTGCAAAATTAGAGTGGAACAGGATGTCACCAGACTCCAGATACACCTTTGCACCTCTCAGGACTCCCTTTGTTTATGTCATTAAAAAGCACAAACCCTTTGTTATTTTCTGTTGAGTCTTCAATTCTTCATGAGTATTGTTTTTTAATACTGCCCTCCTGGCAGCTTACATCATCTAAACCAAGAATTTTATCAAGGCTCAAAAGATGAAAAAAATTCAGAAGTCAGCTACAAGCTTTTCATTCACACTTTTTTCAGATGCTTTAAAAAAATCAACATGTGTTCTACTATTAAGTAAATAACAATCAAAACTTCCAATAGGGTTGCTAACAGAAAGTAGTCAATTACAATTTATTGTAAATTTGTTTACGACTCCACTGTCAGCATGAAGCCCCTCATTATCAATACTCCAAAGGCTCATTATTTTAGGAACTCCAGAAGTAGGAAGGCAACTGGATTGATGCAGTACATCTGCACGTGTATCAGTGGGGTAAGCTATGATGCTTTGGCAGCTACAATTTGGTGACTTTCAAATGCATATATCCCCTTTCGCGACTTCACTTAAAAAGGAATGTAAAACAGAGAAAACGAGCTAAAACTACTATCTCTGTGTCTTTTACATTCAGTATAGGGTCTTCAATATGTAAAATTCACTGTCGCAATGCTGTTCAATATTATAAATATCTAGAAACTGATTTTCAAAAGCAAGACAGAGAAAGCCTTCAGTTCTTTTAGGAGCAACCATTCCCCTTGTCCTTCCCAGACACTACTCCTCTTTTGGCCCTCTCACTTTCTTTGGGAGCATGCACAGCTGCACACCAGAGAGGAGGTGTAAAATCTTCCTGTTGCGGGGTGCTGCTCAGGGTGGAGAAAGCGCTCTCGTTTCTTCTTCTCTCGCGCTGCGTTAGCATAAAATCAGGTTTAGTGGCTTTACTTCAAACATGATGCTGGCTGCGTTTTGGATTTTTCCCAATTGCAGATAGGTCTCAGCAGAGATCCCTTGGCACTCAGCACTACAGCAGCAGGCAACATAGGCTGTAAATTCATTTTGTCATGGCTTAGTAAGTGGAAGTCATAATACAGCAGAAGAGCTACTTCCCAGATAAACCATAACTGTAAGCAGATTTTGTTAGAAGCATAACCTAAATAAGGTGCAGAGTAGCACTGGCATTTCTAACAGCTGCCCATGAAGAGATTGTGCTTCCTTAACCACTACCTTAGAGTAGGTAATACTTGTTCTACCTAAACTAAACCACATCTAAAGTAGAGGTTTAGTCATTAAAATATTAGATTCTGTATATTCAGATTACATGCAGGAAACATGTATAATCACTATGCTGTGTTTACAATTTAATTATTTTTAAGTCCAGTACTTTACTAATCACATGTCTCTTCAATGTCCCACTGGAAATTAAACATGGGTGTGTATTTTAACCAAAGCAATTATTTATGACCAAGCTTGTTTCTAATTTCACCCATCCTTGTTTGTTTTTACGTTAGTAGCATATTTTTAGTCGCCAAAAAGCAAACTGTCAAGACAACTTATGAAAAGCAGGACTAACCCAGTAATAATTTGACTGGTGAGACACTCACAAAGCCTCTTGAAAAAAACAATTTGCTTCATTTTAAAGGTAATATAAGGGGTATACATGTAATGGCATCAGAATGAATCACTCTTTTCAGTAGTATTCGAAGTACTTTTTCCTCCTGCTTTTGTCACAAAATATTCAGCGTTATGGAAGGCATTAAATGATACTGCTGCTCCCCCATTAAGAAAAAGAACTTACAAAGTGCAAAGTTTCAGCTTTGGAAAAATATTCTGCATTGTTGGGTTGTTTATGCAAAAGAGTGAATGAAGTTTAGCAGCAAGGCATTTCTTCAGTCTCCTGGATGAGAAAAAATATGGGGAAGAAAATGAATCTTGCAAACCAAACAATTTTTGGACCAAGCACCATTAAAATGGGGCTTTTTGACAAAAATACTCATTTAAAACTGCTGTGCATAGCAGTGTCTGGGAAAAGAGACTCTTACCAGGTTTATTATAACAGATGGTTATTGACAAAGTTTAATGCAAGACAAAATTATGTATTCTGCTTTGCACTCCTAATTGGTACTTTATATTTTACATATTTTAATTAATGCTCTTTGATCTATCCCAGTGTTATCCTTCAAAATCAGAAATCTGGTATTACCTTTGGAACAACAATACCTCACTAAGAAAAGGATCCCTATATTCCAATTTCTTTAAACTTCTGGCTGGTATTAATTGTACTGTCATCTGTTTAACCAGTCAAAGAGACTTGTTCAGACAACGTTATAGGAAAGACAATGCTGTACTGTACTGTCTATTTTTTACTACAGTTAAGTTGCACCTAAGAAGCAGCACAAGCACTAGAAGTCCATGATGAGGATATGGCAGTCAGTACCACAGGGTACTGGAACTGGTAGAACTGATTTTGATGAGGAGGATTAAAATATTTAAAATAAGCATCCTCTCCAGAAATACTTTACAGTGCTTAACCTTTTTTTTCATTAAAGCCTAAGCTTCCCACCTATACTATAGGAACCTTCTGCCAACTAAGTGTATCTGATTATTTGGATTAATTTGGGGATTTAATACCAACTAACTTTATGCTGAGCTTATCCGCTATTCATAAATCAAGTCCCATCTTAAGTTAATTTCAAGGCTGATTATTTTTGGAATATTTTATGGTATAAATTCATCATTACATAGTTGTATTATACCTGTTTGCCAGAAAATAGCAGAGGCCATGCCAACTCCTTTTTTTCAATATGATACCTGGGGAGCAAATATCAAAACACAGCTGGCAAGATTTCAGCCAACTGATAAGAATTACCATACGCTGCAATTTCACCCTTTTTTTTTTTTGACCATCTTGATAGTGAAATTCGATTCTGTGCCACGGTTTGGCATCACTGAAGTTCTTAAAACAAGGGCATAAGTGGTGTAAGAACTTGTGTTAAACCTTCACATGGCCTTACAGATTTGCGTAATTTTCTGTTGTTTAATTTTAAGGAAACCATTCCAGTGCCAATGTTTGACAGCTCCTCACAAACCTAGGAAGACAACAATGATTTCAAAGTATCACATATTTTCCAGTTGCTAAATAAAAAACATCTTTTGTTCCATGCCAGACAAGACACCAAACTCCTAAGCTGATTTATGTAGCATAATTCGACTCTCCTCACCCAACTTTAAAACAGATGAATACACACAAAAATGTTTAACTCCACCTTTCTTGATGACCCTACAATAAAATAGATCATAATATCCATACCTAGTAAAAGTGAAGACAGATCCTACCTTCACAAATTAATTCAGTGAATTACACTATGCAATTTGTTATTCTGTAAACCAGTTTGAAATACTCCTAAATCCTGGCTGAAAAATGTTGCATGAAAATTGAACTTCTTTCCATTATATTATGTTCTGCTTGTATCAGCAAGCAGGTTTATTAGCAGTATTCTTTTATCATTTTCCACCAGCACTGCTGTTTGCCATGGTGGCAGTACATTTGCTTGTGTGTTGTGTCCTCAAAAGAAGGTGCTCTGATGCAATAGCCTCTCTGACGTAAGCTGACGAAATTAGGGTCACAGTTTCTTTACGGTTGCAGTTACCCTTTGTCAGAATACGCAACTGAAACAAGTTTGAATACAAAAGACCTTTAAGGATTTTTTGGTTTATTTTTTGAAAGATGTATTTCGAATATAACTACTTAAAATCACATTGTATTGAATAACAGATCATACATAAAACATACTTAAGACATGACTAAACATGACTATATATTACCACTGTATGCCAACCTCATGTATTATATTCAAATAGGGCTTTCCTGTATATATAAAATGTTAAAGATATTGGCTATATTTAAAATGTTTTGTTCTGAACATTTAGTAAACGCCTACACAAAGTCTGTCCATGCAATGCTGATTCAATCCTCTTCTGTGTGTACTCAGGCAAGGAGAATCCCACCTAAACTATAACCCTCGCTAATCTAAACTAGCTGTCTCGGCTCCCTCCTATAGCCAGCGGACAGGAAAAGGCAGCTCCAGAGAAGAGTTCATCCAAATCTAAGGAAAATGTCTAAAATAAGGGAGCAGTATTGACATTTTACAGAACAGAAGCCAAGACACAGGGAGAGTAAGAACTAAAATTTCTATTAAATCACTTATTCAATTTCCAATAGTCCAGACCACGTAATTACGGAGACTTTGTACTTTCAAAACACAGCTTACTCTATCACCCACCGCAGCTTTTGAGAATTCAGCATTTTTGCATGTTGGGCCAAGGGATCCAAGCTGTGCAACAGCAAACAAGGAGAAAAAAATTACTGAACATTTGAAAATTTTAGTTGGTCTAATTTTCACAGGAGCTCTGGGGTAAGACAAATTTCGGTTCTATTCCTGAAATTACGGCTTCAGTTTTAATGCCTTACAAAACCTAAAGACAGTATCTTCTTCTAATAGCCAACCCAAACTAATCCCTTTTTTTGACCCCTGACAGATAAATCAGAGAAGGCAGGGGTCCTATAGGGGGGAAAAAATAAATAAATCACAGCATGACGTGTTTAAAGGCTGCACATTCACGCATAGCCACAAAAGGACTTAAAGCGTGGCATGCCACCTTAATTTTGGTATTTCCTAAATTTTCAGACCTTGACATCAGGAATTTCTGGATTCATTGTTTATTTTTTAACACACTTGTGTGAAACTACATGTATGAGGAAATGCTTCCTGAGTTTGAAAAAAAAGGCATAATGAAGAAAATCAAATTAGATAGCTAAACCATAATGAGATTGTCACCTGCACAACTCACGAGCAGGATCAGCAACTTCTACACTCCTCATAGGCCTTCTTAACCACCCACTTTATTTTTTACCAGAATAAAATTACACGGACTACAGGAATTAAATTGAATTGCTCACTTTTTTCTTTTTATCTGACCAAATTAAGAGGTTTGAAATACACTGTACATTTTAGCAGTATTTTTAATTCAAAATATTATTTCAAACATTATATTCACTATTTTAATATTACAGTGTCCAATTGCATTTGCTTATTCACTGTGTGAAAGCAAGATATACCCAAAGAAATGCTTCTACTTGGCTAATGAGAAAAATCACCCATGATTGCTTTCCAACACAAAAAGTGTACAAAAAAATACTGCTTGCCAGGGTTGGCATGTCATGTATTTGTAGCTGCAGAAAATACTTCCTGAGGGGTTTAGATGAGAATTCTATGCATATATACTGACAATTTATTTTCACTGACAAACTGCAATCAGTAAAAAGATGAAATAAAAGCAAACTAAACAGAAGTCTGGAGACAAGGCAGCTGATCTTGCAGCACTCAAATAATGACCTGACATGTACACTCTGCAGCGTTTTGCAAAACAGATTGTACGCAAAGATGAGCCGATAGAAACCTAACTAGCATGGTCATTGTAACCATCATGATATATGTTTAAATTCTTTGCTGCCTTGGTCCTTTGCAAATTTTCAAAATTGGAGGAGATGTTTTAAACAGTACTTTTTAAATGGAAGGCAACAGAAAGGAATCCACATCTAATAATAAGGAGGCCTCATAACGGGACCCCTATCGCACATAACAAACAAATGGTCAGGCCACATTTATTTCTAGTGAATACCACATCATACTACTGAATAATTTGGTTCATATTTTGTTTATCTTCTTTTTATTAAATTCAACTCAAATAAGGTTCTATATTCCTTCTGCATATCACTATGTGAAACTATCAGGAAATTTATGATTTAGAGTGCTGTTTGGCAATCCTGAAAGCGCACCGTAATCCTTTCACAGGGTAGGTGGATAATGTTATAGAAATGGAGAGCTTATAGGTTTACTTCAGCTTTCATGTGATGTAACAAAATCTACAATGTTTCTGAGATGAGAGAGCTTGTCAGACTTTAGTAGTGAGCATCACCCATTCCATAAAAGTGACAGCAAGTATTACCAGCAGAGAAGCTGTTGCCCTCATGCCCTAAAGCAAAGTCACTGTCTGTCTATTATTTGACAGGCAGGGTAATATGGGAATACGTTACGCTGGCAGAAAAACTGACACAATTGCTGGAGAAACCTGTGAGTAGTATGAGCAAAATGGAAGTAGCATGTCCAACACTTGTGACAGATAACAATTTAAAGCATATGTTTATTGCTGCTAAATTACATCCCTGTATACTGCTGACACCTGCAAGTGCTTAGCAAAATCTGAAATCTTTGTTGTCAGCAGTATGCAAGTTTTCCTGAGCATCTAAAATTGAAATTCATAATTAGAAATAAAAACTAACTGAACCATTATATGCTGTGCACTATAATCTCTCTCGTCACTGAAGCAGTGTAATTTACCTGTCAATTGTTTTCAAGGCCCAACACTGCTAGAGAAGATATATATTGAGGAATTTTAAAATGTGTACTGTAACAAAGTTGAAGGAAAGAAAACTAAACAATAGCCTCCTTGGCCAACGCTGGAAAATCAATCCCATTTCACTGCTTTAACCCGTACAAGAAACTTCACGGTGACACACCAAAAATTGGATTTAGTGAGTGACTGAGAGATTGAAATTGCTGGTAGCTCAGGCTTGCAATTCACTCACAGGTCAGGCAGAGTGCAGCAAACATCGTAACCTTCTCTACGGTTTTCCTCCTCGGAGCGCTAAGTACACCTCTGAGAGACTACTCCCTCTAGCGAGGGGCACAAAAAGCCTCTATCGTCCCAGCTCCTCCTGGCTGCGAAAAGCTGTGCAGTATCGCGGGTAAATAATACGCAATCCTAAAGCCGTACAGAATATTGACTTTGAAAACTATTGTGTACATAGACAAAGCCCTAATCCTTTAAATAGTACGTTCACATTAATGAAGGTCTGTAAGGAGTTTAACTCAAGACCATGTGCTTTGATTTTGTTACGCGCTATGGAATACAGCAAAAATAAAAAAGCTACCTAAGAAAACTTTCTAAAACGGAGAGAGCAATACAGCTTTTTTTCAGAGAAACTTCTCTGCACAACTCCATGGAAAAGCCATGGGGAAGTGCCTAAGCAAAGCCACAAGGAGTCCCCACAAGACCAGTTTTCAGGACCTTTCACATGCACTACATCTGCACTCCTACACAATTCAAATCGCCTGAGCTTGAAAGTGCCAGACTTTATTTAAAATTACTCATTAAAAATGTCTATGAATGAAAAAGAAAATTAGACACAATAAGAAGTTGTTTTTTTTCATTTGTACTAATCACTAAGTTAACACAATATTTATCATCATTCTAATGATAAACTTTGTTTACTCTTCAGAACAATGTATTTTTTAACATGCACCTTAAAACGAACACGTCTTGTGCTAAGTGAAATCAATCACACTCAATTTACATGATAAAGTATTTTTAAAATTTCATCTGGTACACAGTGTTCTAATTTCCTGCAAAACACATTCAAATTACGAACCCTATTTATTCTGTTTATTCAGAAGAAACGAAGAAAACAGGAGATGCAAGATTTTCACCAACGCTATCAAGAACCCCTCTTAGTTTAAGCAGGTGACGGAAATTCAATAACAATTTTATTTCACTCTTGGAACATCCGCTGCATGTAAGTGGCATTCAAGAAAGATTGCTTGATGTCCAAACTATAGTGGACAGCTAATTTCCGACGTCTGTCTTCATATCTCCTTACACAAGAACAATTAGATTAACCCTCCCAGGTGAAACTGAATACCGTATTTCTCCAGTTGGAAAGGGACACTAGCAAGTCAAAATATTATAACTCTCTCTGAACATTTTGTATCTCCCATTTTTAAGAGTAATATAATGAGAGAGTTTAAGTATCCAAGTACGCTAACACGTAACTTCTGACAGCATCTTTGCATAGCTGTGTCCCTGGGTATCCAAACACTGAGTCACTTCCTCACTAGTTAAACAATTCTGCGAACTACAAAGAAAGTGGCAGAATAGCCTGTAAAATTTTAAAGACTTTTAGAAGGCTCTGTTATTTTAACGCTGAGGTATCAGATGCATTTATAAAACCAATTCTGAAAATCAATTGGAAAGTGTCTCTTCAGAGATGTGCTGACAATAGAAAAGAACACCAGTACTAAAGAATCTTCTGGGCAAAGAAAGAATCAAAACCTTTATTTTTTGAAAAGTCAGTACTACAGAAGCATAATATTACTGTCAATATTATTAAAGAGATTTAATTCACGTCAAAAATTTAGTTCTAGCTTTAAAATGTTGTATTTGATCAAGGCACACCAATCTATATGAAGTATTAACAACCTTTATACAATATCCCAATGGAAAAAACAGCTTTCGTAATTCAAATCATCTTGATTTATTTAGAAGAACATGTATTTTCTAACTCTGTCTTTAAAGGTTTGTATTCTGCACTACTCCTGAAATACTCTCACTTGTCAATAGTTACCAGTTCTGATATAGTATTCATACTCACTCCTTTCTCAGACAGAATGCAATGTGAAAAAAAAGTATTTAACTAGGAAAACAAAATTCTCTTTATTGATTATTTCCATTTTGCATACATTCTGGTTTTCACCTGTTTTACAGAGAATCTGAAATCATTATTTTATGACCTACTGTTTTTCAGAGGAGACCTACGTACAGCAATTCAACAAAATCTTCAGACGCTAAGTAAGACTGCTAAAACCAGAATACTTCAGCTGTTTCACAGGATGAATTAACTTACTTTGGAGGATGTAGAGTCACATTCCTGACAAATCCATCCATAGCCAGTCTGTTTAGGAGACTTTTTCAAGGGAGGGTCTAGACAGCCAAAATGGTAGCAAAGTCTGCATTCATCACACCTGCAATCGAAAAAAAAAAAAAATATATATATATATATATATATAAATGGTACTTCTGTACTATTTTAGATTGACCTTTCCTGCAATTCTCAGCATAAGATTTCCATTACCATGATATGGAAAATCCATCTTCTACAAGGGGTATCTTCAAACACAATTACTTCAAGTAGGGTGTACCTAATTTGGAATATTCTGATGCAGACACTCATACATGACCTTTGCCTACATCTTATACAAATGATCTTATTTCATACACTTGCAAATTAAAGAAAAAATGTATAACCAGCTCAATTTTTTAGGTATTTCAATGTTATTCATTGCCATTTATTTTCAGAAGTTCGTGATTTTTTTTTAGACAGTGACAATATTGATTTTCACAGTTTTAAGACACTATTTCACACACCTGCTTTTCCAAGGAAAACTCTGTGAAATGTTTGCTCACATATTCAACAGTTCAATTTACAGCTATGGATTTTATTTTTTACACCAGGATTATGTGGTTGATACATAAATGCACAAAATATTTTCTGATTTGCTTTGAATTTTCTGGAAAGGGGCAATAATTTAAACAGATGTCACTGTGATTTTTCACTCATAAAACTGCGCTATGTAAACCCAACAATTTTATGTTCATTAGTGTTTTATACTATGCATGGTCCACATAAAAAAATCAAAACATACAGCATAGCTATTGTTCACCCATTCTTAATGTACTAGCACTGAAGAAATGCTACAATGTAACAAGTGCTTCATGAAAGGATTTTTAAATCAGTACAATAATATGCTCAAAACGAGAAAAAGATTTGCAAGTAAATAATAGAGATTTTCACATACCCTACTGAACTTCATTTTATTTGCATAGCCCCCTGTATTGTGTGAAAAAGAAAGCTTTTTTTCCAAATTTACTTTGCAATATTCTCTTCACTAAATGACTTTAAACTTTGAATTAAAGCCAATATAAAATATCCAAAAACAGGAAACAGAGTAAATGTTTAAAAATCAAATTGTCTAAGAAATTCCTTACACTTTCTTTCTCTGTTTCCATGGCCAGTCATTTTCTCCTCTACAAAACATGCAACAGAAAAATCTCCAAAAATTGCAATAATAGCATGGCACAGGCATCATCAGATCAAAGACAGAGGGATGCAATTTATCAGCAGAACACATGGTGCATCACAGAAAGAGGATTCAAGTAACAGAACATACTGCTGTATTAACACAAGAAAATGTTCATGTGACTTTTCTCCAAGGATTAGTCTCCAAATAAAAAGAAGTAACCGTTTTCTGATTGTTTAATCTGAGTAAATGCTTTTGTCTGTCACGGTTGTGCTTGCTAGGGAAGTCGCCTGGTTTTAGCAGTTCTATGCAAGACATGCGCACTGGTAAGGGTATTGCACGTACTGTCTTCCGCTAAGTAGAAATCAAAAGCAATAATCTTCCAATCCACAGTATGCAACACTGGACTGACATGGGTTTGGTACTTTTAAAAAAGGGGAGATACTGTATGACAATCTTTATCCTTAGGATTGTTTAGTAATAACTCAATCTAATTCTAGGACAAAGAAAACACTTCAAAAAGGAAACCAGTCTCAGTTGTTAGAACAGAAGAGTTCTAATGTAGAAATACCTTATTTACAAATAAGAATATATGCAGTTTTCTTTCTTGTGAAAGACACATTAAAATAACAAAAAGGTTGAGAGTGGAAGATGAGATAGGTTACACTTCTACATTCCAACAGTGTATGTGACCTTCAGCAAAAGATTCAGCCTCCTTTGAGCCTCAAGGTTCTCATCTATAAAGGAATATATTTTTACTAACCTATTTCTACGTCTAGAGTCTTATGCACGTAACTGCTTGTATTTGAGTAGTGCTTATCAGAAGTCTCTTCTCATAAACACTCTGGGATCCTCTAAGTATCACAAAATAAAGCATCACGTTATTTCTGACTGATTTACTGTATTTTCAGAGCTTAATACTAAAATCTACATCTGACTTTAAACAGTACTAACAAATGTTTCCCCTTTAAAATTATGCTTTGCCATCTCTCCTTCCATCTTTTTCACTTTGTACCTAGAATGTGGTATTTCCCGACTGCACCTTCAGCCATGTTGCAGAAGTATGCTGAGGGAGTTAGAAGGCTGGGCTGAAATAACCATAACATTATGAAACTAAATACAGACCTGGAGACAGCATTCTAAAGCTGAATGTTTTTAATATTTATTGTCATTAATTTTTATCACTTCCGAGCTGTTCAGTTTGGCAGATGAAAAACTACTTTTTCTTAGAATCAGTTTAAAATGTCTATATGAAAGTTTTCAGATACTGACAGCTTCTACCTGCATCTGCACAGCTGAGAAAATGCAGATAACAAAAGCACATTTTCATGTATCACAACAAAAAAAGCTGCCTGGTGGTAAAAATGAAACTATACTAAGTATTTTTAAACACTTCCTTCTTACTGCTTTTTATTAGAATACAAATTCTGTATTGTGGAACACAAATTCACCGATTCTGCAGCTCCCAGAGCATGATGCTGGGGAAATGGATGAATACACACTGTACCTTGGTTAAAGATGCTGCCCTGGCTGTCTAGCAGTTCTCGTCAGCTGAGACTGACTTGGGACAAAATGTGAAGCTTACACGCATCACAGTGCAGAAAAAAAAAATGGCATTCTTAAATCCTAATTCCGAAAGAAAACCTTATACCTAAGTTAAAATCGCACTAGTAAAATGAGATTAAGTCCTCAAGTGTGTACTATTACTCGTGTTCTTTTGTCTAGCAACATAAAACGATAGAAAATCCACTCTCAGATTCAGAAAATAAGAAAGCAACACAAAACGAGGAGCACTTTCAGCTTCATTAGAGAATGAAATTGTTGGGTCACAAAAGGCGTCATGCCGACAGTCTCGCAGGCTTTCAGTCAATGCCCTCACAGATCAATCACCGTACGGACATTTACGGAGCAAAGGAGCCACACGGCACTGTCATTTACAAATACCATCCGCTTCCAGCCTCCAGATGGCTTAATTGCACAGGGCTGGGGAGGGCGGGGGGGGGGGGGTGTGAAGAAACCGCTTCCTCCACTTTAAAGGTTCTGTTAAAATTTTTATCCTTGCGGATTCAAGGTCACACCTTCAGAACAGTCCTTAAACTAGCAGATATTTTAGCTTGTTATTATATGTGGGTAACTTTTTCTGTGGTTAAGTACATGATTTACAAACGCAACTGAGCGCACAGCCACCTTTCGTGGCCTGGCTAGTAGTTGTACCAAAAACTTTGCGAAAATAAAAACAGAGCTCCACACAAAGACAAGCTAACCTAACCTCCCACACTACCTCTAACTGACAGGTAATTGCTTACTATCAGTGTTTTAACTAGCCTGAAATTACTTTATGCATCACAATTAGCAATTGCTGTGTTCCTCATTCCAGCAATTAATGAGGATAGATACATGCCCACTACATACTGGGAAAACGAGGTGTGAAAAAGAAAGGTGAATTCTGAAGGAGTTAGATTAATCAATTAAAACATTGTAAAAGAAAACATTTTTCATTTATAAAAGTATAGAATGCAGGTCAGCTACACTTTCACAGCAAGAAAGCTTGATTAGGCATTTCCATACCTGAAATATGCCTGCTTTGTTCTTTTAATAAAGTGATCTCCATCTGCTCATGTCCTTGGATTGTTTTTATTAGTTTTTTAGCAGTACAGCTGGCTGTGCTCAAGCCCTACATCACTCTGCATTTTCCTGTTCATAATTAACTAATTATGCCCTAATCAATAGTGTAGATACTGATTTTACAATGTAAATGAGATAAATGAGATAATGGCTGGGGTCAATCTCATTTAATTTACAAAGCCCAGCACACACATCCAATTTCATTACGTTGCATCTACCTGCACAGGAGGGAGTCTTATCAGTTGGCCTGCAGAAGGCTTCCTGTGAGCGCTGGGGAAAAAGACCTGTGCTTTTACAGAGGAACAGCGAACGCAAAACCTGCCCAGCACCGGCACATTCATAAGGCACTGGTTAATATCACTGAAAACCACAAAGAGCTGATTCAGCCAGAGTGAAGAAACCTACTTTGCATTCACAAGACAGCATCACCCATCTATAGCTGTAAAAGTAATTACCTACATGTCCCTGAAACACAACATTAATAAGCTAATCTTTAAATACAACTTTCCAAATATGCTTCAGAGACTACAGCAAATCTCTCACTTATGTACACATCATTGCACATCGTCTGCAATGTCATGCCAAAAGGTACCGTGTTGAACAAAATACAGAATTGCAAAATATATATACCACTCCCTTTTATCACAACAGGTTAGAAAGAGTTACTTTAATGGAAAAAAGATAGAAAACTTTGATACATATTGACAAACCATCATCACAGTTAAAATTAGAGAACTTGTCACGTAAATTTTACTCTGGCAAACAGAATTAACCAGAACAAAATTAGAAGTAATCTAATCCAGAATTTTTAAACTCTCAAAGAACTGCAGTGGGATGGGTGCGCATTCGCCCACGCATTAGCTGGGGGGATGCAACATGACGGCTATTGCAGCACTTGTGTGGATTTAACTATTGATACACACATCTTTACTTGTTGGCTTGTTTTGCACCCCATTTCTGACTAAAGGTTCTTAAACACCTAAAAAATAATATGTTTCTTTTCAGGCACTCATCTCTCTCCCCTTTAATCCCTCAGTGTCCAAGTGCCAGGCCCCTCTGAAACCACAAACAGCTGGAGACATGCACACAGCTTCATTTTAAATTGCAGAATATTCTTGGGTTTAGATGAACAACTTTAAACCAGCTACAACAGTTTAAGGCACTGCCATCGTTTTGTTCTTGTTAGCGGCTGTGTGGTAGATCCCGTGGCAAGGAGCATGTAAGCATTCCTAAAAAAAGAGAGTAAGCTGAGGTAGCTCAAGTGACTTCAGACTGCAGAAGCCAAGATGACTGATTGTGGAGTGGAGTAGGTGAGGAGCGCTCCTCTGACACCTTCATTGCAACCAGACCACTGAAGTGATAAATTCGGGGTGATACTAATGAATACTATGGGATGGGTTATAACACCAATTCTTACGTCTAATGTCAAAGGCACATTTCCCTGTGCCCTTATTTAAAGAATAAAATTAAAGACCTCCATGTGAAATAATTGTATAATCATGTATTTACTGCACTGTTATTAATGCTGTCCAAAAAGTACATTTATTCTACTTACTGAGGGAGGACCCAAAACAAGAGTTTTTATTACAGAATATGTGGCACACATTCTTCTTTTTAGCTTTCTTTTCTGACATTTCTTGAAACAAAGTGAAGATAAGTGAAGATAAGTCTTCATATCTTACCCTGCCATTCTACACCAAAACTCTTCAATTCAACCTCATGGATCCCGACAGAAATTGCTTTCATTTTGCTGTGACATGTCATAGGCCAAGCACAAAACAAAAGCGATGCAGTGCTGTATTTACAGATCCTGAGCAACTCTTGTTTTTAGGCAGAATATTGTCAAAAGGGAAAACCATGGAAAAAGCTGGTTTTCCTCTTCCTCACTTTTACATTTCTTCCCTTTCCTATAAGTGGCCTATCAGCTAGAAACGGATAGTTAAGTCATCTTGCAGTTTCTGGTCTATAGAACAGTTTTACAAAATTATTAGGACAAGGGTAATTTAAAAGTCTTCTCACGTAGGCCAGCCAAGCTTTAGGTGACTTCAGCATCTGAGTGTGACAGATTCCAGCACTAAAATTCTTACATGAAGGCACATGCATAAAATACTGACTGTAAACCAGGATATAGCCCTATTATATTGCTTCTTCAAACACAGGTACTGGTTATCCTGATATGGTCTCTATCTCCAAAGATGCTCACAATGAAGTTGGATATAACTCTTGACGAACTTGTTCTAATTTCAAAGTTAGATCTAACTTTGCAGTCAGCCCTGCTTTGAGTGAGCGGCTGGAACAGATGTCCTCCAGAGGCTCCTTCTAACCTAAATCTTTCTGGATTCCAGTACTGTCATAATTTTAAGATAAGTGAAATACTATTTCTGGGAAAGATAATGCTTAAGGTATTACCAAAGTAATTAAAAGCCACATTCAAATTTTATTATGGCAGGTATAATGCAAGAATATGAAAGGAAGTTCCTGACTTCCATAGTTTACAAAATTTGATGAGCCAGTAGATTCTTCTGTTAAACCTGGAAGAGAGAGGGGCACGGCAACTGCTGAAAGGTGAGACAATAGACCAGACGCAGGATGATTAATACATTCTGGTTTTTCTATCTACCTACTACTGATGAAGACAGTGTACAGGCAAGATGGACACACGGCCTGACAGAGCAGGATGAACTTTCTGATCATCAGCTAATGGTAGTTTCAGGATAAAGAACCTACACCATTTTGGATGTGGGAAACTGTATAACCTGTAATTTACTCAAATTGCTGTCCAGCATTAATAAAATGACCATTTTTTCTCTTTAGTGTACAATAATCCTGTAGAGAAGCCTTCACTCATTCAGAGGATCTCTGCCACACTTTTCAGCATCTGCTACATGATGTTAGTATTTAAAATATCATGTCTTCAACACTACTTAGAACACAACAGCATGAACTGCTATGGTTTTGACCTTTAGGAAGTTCTACTTTAAAGCAAAAAAAGTAAAGAAAACATTCTACCTATAAACTCAAAAGGAAAAAAACATTTCATGTAGTTTCTATTCTTGTTCCCTCCCCCCCAATGCTTATCATCACAAAACCTGAACATCAACTACTTCACTTTAGCAGAACTGACAAATAGTGTTGATCATTGATACCACAAATGAGCAAAGGAAAGTAAGCATTCATCTGACAGACATCTGTGCAGCTAAATTTATTATGCTAAACCCAAAACTGCCACCTCTCCTACTTGATTTTATTCATGCTTTTTAATACTGAAACAAACAAACCACCCCCAATCCCCAAAACTTAACACTGATTTTTTATGGGTAAGGAAGAATCTGAATTGCCTACCATTATGTGACATTTCTATGTAATCCAGATTTTTTCTGAATGGTCCACAATTAATCTCTTTCACAAAACTTAGTTTGCATGTACAGAATGAATTATACGAATGCTATGAAGAAACTTTATTTACTATACCTTTGCATGAACAGCTTCTTTTCAGCAAGAAGTGTTCACTTCTCTCTCTCTCATAGTACTTCAAAATTATAAAACACATGGCTTTGATAAAATTATTTTGCAAAATCCATTAAGGGCTCACATATACAAGGGGAGTATATTGATGCAAACACTATGTCAAAAGTGTTTGGTTTTGTTAATATTATACAGCTACTGTGTAGAGTTTGTATTTACAGTATTTTTAAGTTTAAATTAAGTATTTCTGTGAAGACAATACCTCCAAGACACGTATTCATAGAATCATAGCATAGTTTGGGTTGAAGGGGACCGTTAAAGGCCATCTAGTCTAACCCCCCTGCAAAGAGCAAGGACATCTTCAACTAGATCATGCTGCTCAGAGCCTTGTCCAAATGCTACACGAATTACAGCTCCCAAAAAAGTCCAAAATCTTTTCTTTCTTAGGAAAGACAGGAAATTCTGAAAGAACCAGGACAGCCCATGCAAATGCTGCATTAGTTTTTCTGGAATACATTCTAGTCATAACAGATGATTGCATCTATAGTGCCATTCTCAGGTATTCAACTAATATACTTAGCCATAGTGAACAGTGTATTGTTTGTGAACTACTAGAGAAGTCCACTACAGATTCGAAGATTGCCATCAAACTTCTTTCAAAAGGTGAAATATTGAGCATTAACATTTCGTTTTCCAGAAAAAGAGGCAAGACGCATAATGAATCATATGAAAGAGAGAGATTAAAAACTAATCTAATACTTAATGTCAAAAGAAAGTGCCAGGAAAGAAACAAAATCCTAAAAACAAGCTGTACAGGGGGGGCACAAACATACAAAATACAGCAGGTCACCTTACAGTATCAAGAATGCCCAAGGGAGTATCAAAAATACTCAAAAAGGTCATAGCACACACTAGTCTGTCCTTAAAAGCCTCCAACAGCAGACATTACTCAACTTCTTTAACAAACTTCTCCAGTGCAGTTATTCTTATCATCAGAAAAAAAACCCCTTTCTATCACCAAATCATCTTGCTAAAACTTCAGACTTAATTTTGGTCTGACCAGATTTGAAGAACAACTTTCTTCCCTTCTTTGCAGCTTCTCTCTTCATTATCTTTGTATTAACTTATGCTGTCTCCTGTAGCCTTCTTATCATTCAATTCAGTTTGCTTTGGACTTTCTCTACACGCTTTTTGCCAAAGTGGACAGAATATGCTAGCTGAGGCTTTTCCAAGGCTGAGGTATCAGTCTTCTGCATAATCAGGAGGCGTACTTTGATGTGTTAAATGTAACACCTCTCTCTGTACATCTCAAGTATGATCAGTTTGATTCACAAACAGTTTGTCATCCAGAGTCCCCAATACCTTCTCTTTTGAAGACACACTTCCTAACTAGTTACTCTCTGTACCATAATTGTGCACTAAACAGTGATTTGCTTTTTCCTTTACTGCACTGCATCCTTTTTCTGGATACTTGCTTAAAATTTCATTTTTACATCTAATCCTGTAATCCCTTACATCATACTGATGTCACCTGCAAATGTAACCAAACTCTTTATTCCAGCACCTAACAGACCAGAGCAAAAATTAACAAAAAAATAATAATACTGAGTCCAGGACAGTCCTGAGTGGAACCCAGTGAGTGCAATATCATTTGACAGTGAGTCTGTGGTAACTAGTCTGCTTTTCTAATCAGCTACATACCTTACTGTAGCTTAATTAACAGAAAATTCCTCTAACTTATTCAGCAGAATGTCACACACAAAAGTATTTTAAAAGTCTTACTAAAGCCAAGATATGGTATATTTATCATTCTCTCCTACTCACGACACCTATGCTGTGTTAGTTTTATAACTGATCATAAATCACAGTAAACATTACTTTCTATCTCTTTTTTCTAAACTCAGTCTGATGTAGCGTTTTTTTCCCCCTGGTCAGCACAGTGTTTGGATATAACTTCTTAACTGTACTTTAAAATTCTGGACAAGTCATCACTAAACTTAGTTTTATCTTCCTAAAATGGATTCATCAATTCCTAATCAAATTCCTGCATTAATGTCTATTTCCTAGTGCAAAATTCTTTATTTTAAAGGTGTCTTGATGTGCCTTGTCAATACAGAAGGGTAAACATTCCTGATACTTCAGACAAAAATCTTACTCTGATATCATCCCACCCCCTTTTTAAAACAGAACGACATTTTAGACATCAGGTTAATTTTATTTAATATAATATCCAAACATGAAATGCCCTGGTAAGATATGACTTGTAGATAAGTATACACAAATTTGTATATTTCTCCTATTACTGATTACAGCATTTCTTTCTTAAGATTAAAAAATATTTTCAAATGGAAATGTGCCTTGATAGATGACAATAACCACCATATCTCAAGAAATTCAAAGATTATATGTCATAAAGTTACACGTGTAATTGCATTTGAGCAGAATTTTTCCAAGCAAGTTCAAGATGAAAACAATGAAGATGTCAACACACTGCTACTTGCAGATTTAAGAACCGGACGGGTACCATTTGTAGATCAAAATACTATGTCTGCATCTACCAGGATATATATGGACGAAGACGAAGATCTCAGCTGTCATGCTGTGTGATCAGTTCTTCATTCCTTCCCCAACTTATATAACAATTTCATATTTGTATTGTGAGGAGATGAGCTTGTCCTGAACAGTGCCAGAGAAGTAAGCCAAATAAAACAAATGTCTGCATATACTCAAACTTTTCTTTTTCTTAAAAAAATTTCAGAGAGCAATATAGGTATAGTTCTATTCGCTCTGAAGTCAGAAACAATTAGTTCACACTAATAAGCATAAAATTAATTTTTCCGTGGCAAATCTATTCCTTCAGAATAGTAAGTCTCAAGTGTTTTACAGGTCTCATTATCACTGAACATTTTTTTTTTAGGAAACAATCCTTTTTACAGTAAGGTCTATATACAACAAGGTGTTCTATATAGAAATGTTCTTATTAAACTGCATATAAGTAGAGCAGCAGGCGGATGGCAAACCGTCGCTTATTTCATTCGGTATCACCATAGAGGAACGCACAATATTTAAGTCCCACAGGCTTCTGTCACTCTTCAGTGAATCCAAGCATTGTATAACATCATTTGCCAACGAAGCACAGGGGAAAAAGACATTACTTAATAGGACAATTCTGACAAGACATTATCTGGGATTTTTCAACAATGCACATATGAAATGTTCCTGATTAGTGCAAAAAAAATGCAGGCAAATTAACTACCTTGTCAGTCCAAATAACAAACCAATCAATTACATTCTATCCGAGCCTGACAAGCAAACTCAACTTTTTGTCATAATAATCTTATAGTAGAGACAAAGTAGCTGTTCTCCTTTATTTTAGGTACTCTATTGAGAGCTTTATCCACATTTAAAAATCATATTTATAAAAGAGGTTTCCAGGATTGCCTCCGAGGATGAGTTGTGGCAGAGTTGTGTCTCATGAAGGGTATCTACACGGTAAAGTGATAAGAAAAAAATATTAACATTGAAAGATCATAGCAGATCTGCTCTGTCTTATGAAACATTTTAACATCACACTAGATTCAAGCAACACGTATGCTCAGATCCAAATAGTATAAGACACTCATAATAAATTTTCAAAAGTCTCCAAGTGTCAAAAGCATTAAACTAAATATAGCATCCTTTTAACTTTTTCTCAGCACAGCTCAAAGAACAAAGGCAGTCCACCATAAGACAGAGAGTAGATACTTTTCTTTTTTCTTTTTTTTTTTTTTTTTTTCACCATAAAAGCAACAATTTAATACAAGCAGGCTTGATTGTGAAGCTGGCATTTTCCTCATACTTGAAAGCCACGCAAATGTAGCTATGGGACTGACTACATGACAAGCCCAAACAACATGGGTACTCTATTAAAACCTTAACAAATGTTCTTTTTATAGAATGGCTTTTGAAAGAAAATAAGGCTTAAGATTCAGGAAGCATTAAGAAAGGGAGGGTTTCTTTCATAATGTAATTTACTAATTCAGTACATAGAAAGCTTTAGTCACTTCTGAAACAATGTCTTTGACGCAATCATTCGAAAGTCTTCACAGCTTTTTTCATACTTGTATTGCCTGTCTTTTGACACTCTCATGACATATGTACTTTTCAAGGATGCTTTACTTTTTTTAAATAAATACAATTTTAAAATGCTGTTTCTCTACATTTTAAACTCTTTTTTGCAATATAGCAAATTAACATAACTGACAGCATTGCGAGATTTTAAGTAGAAAAATATCCACGTTGTCTTTAAGCTGTGCTGGCGTATCAAATACACATCAGTTTTGAAAGAAAGACCTATATAAAATCTTCACTGTATTTGTTTTGTTTTCTACTTTGAAAGATATTAAAGTAGAATTGTAAATAAAAAGGAATTCTAAACTGCTGTCACACTTTCAACAAATAATAAAATAACAAGCTGATGAACAGGAGCCATAGTGTCACTGCATGTTCCAATAACAGTTCCTTGCAAACTAATTTTAATTTTGAGTGTAAGAAATAGAGGGACAGCAAGGAAGCAGTATATGTAAATCCACTTTAATTCTCATTTCATCTCTTACTCAGGACATGATCAGAATTTTAAATCAGGTGTACTCAACTGCAATACTAAAGTCCAACTTTGAACTTTTCAAGAAAGCTGAAGAAAAGCTGAGTTGTAAAATAGAAATATTTTTAACAGTCATCTTATTACAGTCCCCTTCCCTCAGCCAGTGCAACTGGTTTTGTTCTCATCACCTCAGAGTGGGTGAGGTCGACATGGGTGCACACTCCAGTGCAGAAATATGAAGAGTAGCATCAGTAAACAATTCGAGACAAGCTCAAGGTCTTTGTGCTACCTCTACACTCTCAGCAACAGCATGAGTAGTGGCAGCTGCCATCAGAGTCAGGTCATCAGAGCGTGGTGGGCTATGCACTGCCTGGGCTAGCAAGGTTTGGACATGAATAGAGCAATCCATACTTTTAATACAAGTTTTTATTTCTGTTTCTCAAAATGAGTCTGTGTATCTATACGCACATATATATGTATGTATATGTAACTCATATATATGTATACGCACTTGATTTATATAAAAATCAATTTATATTTATAAATTATTTTCACATAAAATTATATTTATGTAAATATATGCATATGAAACAAACCTCATAGTTGAACTAATAAAATAGTAAGATAAAATTTAACAGCCAGTTCACAAATCAAAGTAATAGAAGACAAACAAGGCTCACAGAGTAAACTTGTAACTATAGAGCAAAGTCAAAGATTCTAACTTTTTGTAGTACTTTCAGTAAGGCTGCAAGAACACAGGCATCAAGTAGGAAGTGTAAATAGCCTATACCTCCACTAATGATTCCTATGCTATTTATCTGTATTGCATTTTGATTTGTAAGAACATATTATGAAATTTTAAAGAATATTATGTTTACTGATACATTAAATTGAATTTACTTTCTAAATGGTTGGACAATTTTTCCATTTCTACTGTTTTTAAGATTTGACTTGACATCATTTATTTTACATGATTTAGGGTTACCTTCACCCCTCTCATCTCTGAAGTATTATTTATTTAAGGAATCACTACTGACTTTGTTTAAACACACTTCTAATCAGCAACAGATTGCTGAAAGACAAACGAATACACATGGATAAATACAATAGTGTTTTTAAGCTCGTAAACCACAAACTCATCTAATAACTGACTACTGATTTTGGAGAACTACTTCCTAAAAATTTTTTCCTGGGACCTCCCCCACTGATAACATTTCTCCTGTTCTGTTCTCAGCTTTTGCTTTTCTCCCACCCCTACACACTATTTCCCAACCCTCCCTTATCCAAAGAACTGTTCCCATTCCTACACACGCTTAACAACCTCCTGGCACTTACTCAAATATGATGGAATGAACTACAGAGGTTTTACACTGAATTGAGGCACCGATACATCCACTTCAATTTGTACTGACTGCACTACCCAGAGCTGCCTGCGCATTTTCAGCCTTAGTTAGGAAAAGGATTTACTGGACACAAAAATCTGAAATAAGGACAGTAAGCAAAACTGAACAGCTGTGCTTCCTCACCAGCAGCTGGAACAAACAGCAGACAGAAAAAAGCATCACAGGTAATGCTGCAATAGATGCTTTCAACAGGGAGGTTCTTATTTGCATATTTAGTCATTTAGAAGAAGAGCTGTTCTGTGCCAGCTCTCCTTCACTCCGGGACAAAAAGAACTAAGAGAGCATTTTCCTTCAAGCTTTGGTATGAAGGGAGAGAAACGCACCAATCTCTCCCACTCTCCCCCTAAACACATATGGCCGCAAGCTGCTTGCTCAGTTAAGTAAATATACATAATGGGTGGAGGGGATGGTCTATGAATACACGCAAATTTTAATTTCAAAGGAATTTACAGCACAAGAAACCCCACAAATCATTTCACTGTTTTCTACTGGAATTGCCAAAGGCCCTCTTCGTTTGTGTAACAGATACTGAAAAGTGCAAACTGCAGACAAACGTAATGCTTAGGAGCTTTGATCCTTATTCATTTTTAGGCATTTTCATTCTTGCTTGCATCAGTTTAAATACCTGTTGTGAGAACAATGTTTCTGGCTGTTAACTGGGCACAAGTAAAACACATTTGCGACCATAACGTAAGCTCAGTTTATCTTCAAAGGTCTGCTTCAGCACACCTTACCAATTCTGAAACATCAGGACTCTCCCACCAGGTAAGTCTGTTAAGCCTAAGAGTTTTTTCGGAAAAGATATAATGAGGTAAGATGGTAACGAAAGAGACAGAAAATAGAGCTATTTAATTACAGAGGAAGTGCTGACAAAGAACAATTTTAGAAGGCAAGGAACCGTATCTGCAACAAACACCAAACCATTTGAAGGTGATATAAGTAATACGCATTTTTAAAATTCAGGTTGCTCAAGGCACACCTCCTGATACCCAGAATTATGTGTACCCACAACTCCATTAACTGGGTGAGAGTTACAAAGCTAGTTAGTGGAACAAACAAACAAACAGACAGACCCCCAAAACAATGATAAGCAATGTCTCTTCTAGACACTGTTCATTACTTCCTCTCAGTATTGATCAAGTTATAAATATTAATAAATGCTTCCCGAATGGTTACAGATTTCTATTTACTAATCTACATGTCGATTAGCCTGTAAAAACGTTATCTGCCAGACTAAACATCACAGCATCTGAGGTACTAACAATGGAATAGAAAAGCTTTGATTCATTCTAATAACTGTCACCTGGAGCATAAATAGTGACATTTAGAGCTGGTCACTGGATAAACATGATGACTGAGATAATCTAATAAGACTAACTGTAGTCACGATTTACAGAATTCTGTTCTCCAAGTACTAAGCCCACTTCAAAACGAGAACACACTTTCCAAGTATTTTAAAGTCTGGAAAAAAATGACATATCCTATACAAAAGATTAAATAAAATATTGGTATCACATATGTGAAATGCTTTCATTTGTTAATACAAGTGTCATTTTCCTTCCTTCTGCACTGTCTTTGTGAATACAAGCTTCTGAGAACCCATGAAAAAAAATTTCAGTCAATACACTCAATACTCTACATGAAACCCAGCTTTCTCTTTTAAGAGACTGCATTTACAGACCTTGTCACAACAAGGTCCTTGATGGTATCGAAGCAATTTCAAGATACTTTAATCACTCAAAACTCAGTAACCTGGCAAGAGAAATTTGGGCCAGGAAGATTTCAGCAACTTGAAAGGAAGGTTATTGACTGATGTAATTTCATTTGGATGTGACCGAACCCAATTGATCTGGGTTTTGCCATGCATATCTTCCCTCTGCAGCTGTCTCTATCTGCTTCAGCGTCCAAGTGCAAGCAGTGACTATCCCTTCCCACTTAAAGCAAAACTCTTCCTTCCTCCTGCTATTATTCTGAATGAGCACACGAGGAGAGCATTTTCAAGTTTCATCTCTGCATTCACTGTAAGACAAAATACACTCAACTGAATGCCACCCCGTGAATTCAACCGGATCTTGTGACTGCTAACATATTCACCATGCGGTTAGAAAAACAGGTCATAGAACGTAATTTTTATTACTGTTATTAACTGAAATACCGAGTTAGGTCTTGTATAATACAAGGTCATGTGACAGTACTAAACTAATACTCAATCCCAACTGCACAATATCATGTAATCTATGCTGTAACAGACTGTACTAACTTTCAGTTGAGTACTTAGGTGTGTTCAAAAGAAAAAAAACTGCTTGGTATAAAATGAGCATAAAAATTTATAAACATGAATATGATATGTATGAAGTCATATCTTCCTACACAAGTTTGGTTTACAACGGTTTTAACAGAAAAGAGGTGTGCCAGCAGGAGCTTCACAATTAAACAGCATAAATCTTAAAGAAAAAAAATTGTGATATAGATGTTGAGTTAACAAAGGCTTGAGGGGAAATGAGTGGGCCACTCACTGTCCATGGATCCTGTGCATGTAGGTTGCTGCACTGCTACACATCGGAACCCTTGTTTACATGTCATCGGAATTAAGGGGAACACTGACACTGATGCGCACCTCAGACTCCAAGTGACTTACGTGTATCGGTGTGCACTTTAGCAAAGGTATTTTCCCCGAAATTCAGTACAACTTTTTCAACTGCAGTCATTTTGTCTCTCATTCAGGAAGTGATCTTTTTCAAAAATAAGCCCTTAGTGACAATTTAAAAAAGAAATGGAGCTGTCAGTTCCAATATAAGACAGAATTTTATATTTTAAACATATTTGCATGTAGCAAACTGCTTTTCACTCTCCTGTTTAAAGGACTAAGAGTCATCTTCCTTAATACACTGCGATGCAGGGCAAATTTATCAATGGAACATTAGTACAAATAAGCCGAAAGTAACCATGTGATAAAGTTAGTACGACAAAATACAACTAAATTTGACCTGAAACAGTGGAGCTCAGCAGCTTACTGCATCATCTACACTGTAATGCCTTTACCACATGCTTAGTTTTTCTCAGTCTGTATGCTGGCTTGGTTTTGAAAGCAAAAGGATGGGAAGTCTTATTAAATGCATATCTATCCTGACAGCAAAGTTACACATTATGTTCAATTGTTTCACCCAACAAGATGGATTTAAAAAATGTCAAAGCAACAAAAGAAGAAGAGAAAGGCAATATAAGCACAGAAATTAAAAAACCTATTTTACCTACAGAAGTACACACCAATTTAAGGACAGAATATTTTAATTTTGAATTATGTGAAAGCTGGTCCTTCATAGCAGAATTTTATACTTCTTAAACAACTGAAATGTCATTTTCGAAATACTTCTGATCCCCTACATAAGTATACATATGTTTTGAAAAGAAAAACTTTGCCTTACAAGAAAGCCATCTGGTATTTCCTCACACAGTCTGGAGCTTATTTCCCCCTTATTTTTATTTCATGAAGGTGGAATGAAGTGAAAGAAAAATTTAGGAAAACATTTTCACCACAGAACTAAGTTGGCCTTTGCTCACCCAGCCTTAGTCTTAGGCTATCTGTGCACACAAAACATGTTTGACCAACTAAACATGACTAGCTGGCTTAAAGGCAAAAATGTGAGCTTTCCTCTGAACTGCCAGTCCTTCAGTGGCTTCCCAACTTTTTGTATCACAGAATACGATGCAAGTTCTGCTGTAATTCAATTTTTAATGTCAAATCTATATACTTCAAAGTTTTAAGAGTTTTGAGGTACCTATAGCAGCGGGAACATTCAAGCTGCTCCAAAGCAGCATATGCCCCGGACATGCCCATAGAAACATCTGCAGAGAAACCACAACCTAACCTGCAGCATCAACCATTTTGTCTGCCTGATCCCAATGCAGGCTAAAAGGGCTTCGGATTCTGTTGACGATCATAGTTAGAGAGTATCTTCCCAGTAAAATTCTCTCTTGCATAAACTGTGTGTAGTTAACACTTTATCTATCAACAAAGTAAGTCAACAGCATAAACTCAATAAAAATGTTTACATTTTATATATTAGTTTCTTTTTATTATGAGTACTGTCCCTCACTGTAACTGTTTCTGTTACTGTGATAACCTTGTACTCCTTCTTAAGTAGTATATAAATATGCTAACATACCATTTATCTTTCAGATCAAATCATTTACTGGAAATAAAAATCTAAACTTCTTTCAAATACAGAACTGGCTTTGATTGCTTGTTATTGTTACTATTCTTAGAATATACTGTGAGAAATATTATTATTGTGCTACAGCACAATGAACTAGAGAAGATTTACTTGATATAAAAAAAATTAACAGGAACAGTCTTGTTTAGGTCGGAATTATATTTTTTCCATGTCAGTATATTAAATAAAGTCTAAAGTTGGTTGTTGTTGTCATCATTATTATTATTTTGTTTATTTTTTATAGAAAACTAGATGGAGTCATTTTTGTGGGTTGGCTCTTTGTCACTGGGGAGAGATGAGTTCTGACAGGAAAATCTAACTTTAACTCCAATGTCTAAGTTTTAGCACTAGACAGTCACCACCAGGGTTTAAAGGGGTTGCAGAGCCACTGGACTGAATGATTTTCACGCTGTTGTTAATGAAAATACAGGCCTAACCCACTAAGTTAGCCATCAGTTATTGATGGTTTATTGGTATCTGTGAAGCATTTAGAACCTCCTGTGTGACTTCAATATGTTAAAATCTAAGCATAACTATCAGAGTGCCACAAGACAAGCCAAAGTAGAAATTCTGCTTTCCCGCCCACCTGGTCTATCAAGCAAGTGTCTAACAGTCAGTGCGAGCTGTTCCACCGTGGCTAACAGGCTTCATGTAAGTATATTAGTCTGCTCAGTTTAAAACACAAATTCAGGGCTAACAGATGAGTATTTTTTCTTCCATTTTGAAACAATTTATTCTTTAAGATATTTACAGGGTTTTTTCCTCCCTAAACTCCCACTCCTATAAACCTTGAAACTGTAACAGTTCTACTGTGAGCCATTCAAGGCTCTACAGCATCACATGGAACCTCTATACCAAACTGCTGTATATCATAGCCCAGGTCAAAATCCGTGATGCAGTTGCTACTATGACTGTGAAATGCAGGAATCCATTGAGATCAGGTTTCATTCCTAGTTTAGCTTGAGAAGATTAATGGCACTACTGAAACTTCATTGCAGAGAACAAAAGGAGGTGTAAGCACAGTCTCCTTATCACTGTCATGGTTTAAAAAAATACAGAAAGATTTACTACTTCATCACAAACAATACAAAAAGCTGTATCACGGGTTTGGAAGAGGAAACCTTGGCTTGTCAAAGGAACTTCTAGGTAGAATCCTGCACGTGGCTGTCATGAAAGGGAAAGTTATCAAGTGAGAGATGGATGATTTAAAAAAAAAAAAATTACTCAGAGCTGAGAGAAACACATCATCCCATTGTACAGGAGATGAGGAAATCCAGCAGAATATCTGTTTGCTTAAGCAAGAATCCTCCTATTCAACTAGATATGCAAAATGAGTGGTGGTAACACATAAGAAATGGAAACAAGTTACAGAGGAGGAGTATTAAAAGGTTGCTCAAGCACTTACGGACAACATTCAGAAGGCAAAACCCCAGATGGATCCAATAAGAAACAGAAAGTATTTCTAGAAGAATGTCAGCAGTGAAAGGAAGTTCAGAGCAAACATGGATTGGATTTCAGCAGGTAACACAGAAGGGGCTGATGTAATTGATGCCTTTGTGCTCAATGTCTCACTCTGCCCAGTGAAAACTTGCTCTCAGATTTCCATGCCTACCAACGTGATCTGGTAAAAAGAAGGATAGCCAACGGCAGGAAAGCAACGAGTCAGGGTCTGTTCCACCATGCATACATTCAAATCTACGGGGACTATCCAACATTTCTGAAAAGGATGCTTGCCACCTCCGCTGGGCTCCTGTGTAAGATCTAACAAACATCATGACAAACAAGGCAGGTCGCTGACAACTGAAAAATGCTAAGACACATCCCTCTTACAGAGCTAAGACATGTCCTTTCAAAAAAGGCAGTAAGCAGGACCTACGAAATCACAGGCTGGTCAGCCTCACCTCTGCCCCAGGAAAGACCAAGGAGCATGTCCTCTTGGGATCCATTTTCTAACACATGAGGGGAAGGAAGTAACCCAGAGCACTCAGCAGAGATTAATCATGGGTAAATGGGTTGGTTATGTTTGACCAACCTTACTTACTGCCTTCTATAACAAAACAACTGTTGACACGACTGAGGGAAGAGTGGTGGTGCTAACATACCAAAGTGTATTTGGCATAAGCTTTTCAGACAGTCTCCTACAACAATTTCATTACTAAATTAAGTACAAGGCTGGATGAATGGGTTGAAAGCCAGCTGGACTGCTGGGCTCAAAGAGCAGCAGACAATAGCTTGAGATTTGACGGTCTCCAATAACTACGTACAACAAGGGGTGATTTTAGGGCTAATATAGTTCATAAAAAATCATCTTATTGAGACTAAATTCACCCTCTGCAAATTTAAGAATGACTCTAAGTTAGGAAGGGTGCCTGAGACATTGAACAGTGAAGCTCCAATCAAAAATTTGCTTGAGAAACTTGAGGACTGGACCAGCACATAATCGTGAAGTTCATCAAGAAGTGGAATTAAATTTTGCATGGAGGGCTGATAACTCCATGCATCAGTGCAGACTGAGAAGTACCTGGTCCTGCTAAAAGGAACCTGAAGGTGAAAATGAATGTCAAACCCGGTAAGACTGAACAAAAGCAGGACCAGCAAATCAAGAGAGGTTATTATTGCTCTCTACTCAGAGCTACGAAGACTGTGCTTAAAACTCCATAACCAGTTTCAGGCCACCTAGTTCAAGAGAGATGAGAAAACAGAGTTCTCTTAACAGCTACCGAGGTGGCAGGGGGCCTGCAGCATACCACCTGTGAGCAGAGGCTGAGGGAGCTGGCCTTACCTGGTCTGGGAAAGAGGACGCTATGGGGCAAGGCAGGGGGATCGAGCTGCAACCAACAGCCACCTGAAGGGCAGTGACACAAACAACATGGCCAAACTCTCCTCATCACGGGCTCACAGCCACTGCCTGCAGCTTGCGAGGCTCAGAGCAGATGGTAGCAGCTTCTTCATTGCAAGGAACAGTGCAGCAAGCTCCGAGGGTACTCAGGACTCTTGGGTATGGGAACAGTCAACCAAGAAGTTATAATAATTTGGTTTTGACATTCTAAAAGCTTTCATTTCAGGTATTAGAAGAGGAGTAATCCCTACTTCAGCCATTATTTTTAAATACTGCTGATTCTTATGACCAGGGTGGGAAGCAGGTACATTGAAAAAAAACCTGCGACGCCCAATGTCTGGGTCAGTAGTGGATTTCTGTTAGTTACTAGGACTAGTAAGAAATTTGCTTCCCAGTCCTCTTATAGACAGCATCTGACTGTCCACATGCCAATACTAGATTTCTAAGAGGTGTCCTAGACTGATTTAACATCAGTCTCGTTGTGCACAAATAGTGAAATATTGTGCCCCGATGCCATCCTACAATGCAACGATATTTGTCACAATCAAGGCCCTTTTCTTTCATTGAAAGGTGATTTTATATTCTACTGAAACCTAGATACTGTAAATATTTCACCAAGTAAAAGTCAAGAAAGGTTATGTGGCTAAGTTTTATAACTGTAAGCATATCTAAAGCATATTTGTAGCCATCATAATAAAAATCCCCAGAAAACTAGAATTATTCATGTATATTTACAACTCCACAATAAAAAACTTCATACATGAAATGGCCTAAGTAAAAAGTTCCCAGATATGTTTACAAACAAAATGTAAAATAAGTCAGAAAAGAACGGCATGGACAATGTAATGCATTCACTTGCACAGTACATACATATGCCTGTACTTTAAAACACACTTTGTAATGCTGGGTCGTTTTTTTTCAAAGGCCAGGAAGTTTTTCAAACTCATTGATACAGAAAGGCTTTAAAGATGTGTTTCAAATATATTTGCTCAACTTACAAGGAAAACATTTCATATAGTCCATTATCACTTCATAATTCATTTTCACTCTTCATTTTTAAAACTTTCTAAACCAAAAATGGCAGATGTCTAAGTGGAAAAGGACTAAAAATACAATAAATCTGAAATACACAAAAACAGGAATTATGGTTTTCTTTGAAACTAGTTCTGGAGCTTGCAATATTTAGTAATAATTTTTCCAAATTCAGCCAGAAATTAACTAGTACGTATAAAAAACAAATACATGTACATTTCTATCTAATCAAGCCATATACAAAAATCATCATACAGCACTTCTGAAAATAACTATTTAGACAAAGTATTTCGAACAACAGTTGTTATAACATGGTTGTTCTACGCCATGGCTGAGAGCATGCATGCAAATAAAATTCAGATACCATACATAAATTTTAAAAGCAATGACAAAGACTAGTTGCTTTATCTACAAAAATCTCTTCATTAATAGCATTTAAAACAATGCCAGAAGTCTGATAAAAGTGTATTAAGAAGATACTCTATTTGCAGAACTCTGTGCACAGTATTATATAAATCATTTCCCAGAGAACTAAAAAATCAGTGAAATAACACCATGATGTACATTGTAACCTGTTTATTTAAGATTTTTCTCAAACAATATAAAAAAGGGCTCTCAACAAAATTATTTCACTATAACAAAAATGGAAGTCAAGTAGGAGATTTTTTGCAGATTTTTAGCAATTTCATTACCACATAACGGTATTCCTGAATATTATTTTTAATAGGTACATCAACAACATAGTGCAGATGAAGGACAAAGTATGGTTTGTTTCAACTGAATCACAAGATGCAATAACTTCTTTAGATAGGAAAATAATATTTTATTTGTAATATATATTCTCATTATATTACATCTTGGCAGTAAAATTTATGTGAAACAAACCTAAAGCAAAACAAACCAGTAGGGTGAACTGACGTCTCACCCTATGCCATGCTGCATGTAAGGTGAATCAAATTGTTTTTCCATTTTACCAGTTTCCTAAACTTTTGTTACTGCTGTTGCTGGCCACTTTCAGCCAGATCTGCGCCACAGTAAAATTCCCTTTGCAACATGTCAACAAATTCAACATTTAGTCCAGGCAGAAATGAAACTGCTTTCAAAAAAAGTTAGTAACAGGCTTAAATGCATTTCATACAATGCACCTGCATAACTTCCTGTCTTCAGAACATGAATTTGGGGAGAAAAACATGAAATAAAAGATGACTGTATGGCATTCTGTATAAATTCGGAACTACAGAGAACAGATTTGGCCTTTTGCCTTATTAATGGTCATGGTTATCCTGAAATGCCCTTGTGCCTCCTCTATTCCTTTTCACTATTTTTTTTCCTCTCAAGAAGAAAACACTATAGAATGTGAATGTATTGACCCGTTGGAATGATGGACATACAAAAGGTAAAAAAGATGCATACAAAGAAGTTAAAGAATTTGATTTGAAGAAAATTGCAGAATGCTTGAATCTGTGACTGTGATTAACTGATTTCTGAAAGCTCTCCCTTCATACTTCTTCTTGGAGAACAGAAGAAAATGAAATTATTCCAACTGAGGTCTTGACTACTTTATCTATTTTTTAATTAGTTGGTCAGGATAGATGACAGATAGTGTGCAACATCAAAGAAAATACAAAAAAACTTAAACCACAGAATTTAAGTAAAAAAAAACTTTATGAAGGATTACTAATCCATATATATTTGCTTAATTAAGTCATATATCCAACATTTTTCTGCATTTAGAATGAAGTCTTTCTAAGTATGCAAAATGAATACCTTGTGACTGTAATTACATAAGCAATGCTAATTATGGTTTAGCACTTTTTTTTCTTTAATGCTTACTGTTCAGATTTTTTTTTTAAACATACTTTCTTGTTCAGTTAGGAGCTTTACTAATATTTTGATTGATCAGTAAAAAAAATTTGGCAGAATCCATCTTCATCTATTTGGTGTACTTCTATTAGATTTTTGTACATCAGAGAGTGCTGTATATCATCATAAACAAACACCTTAGAGGCCACTTTGTCTAGCTTGTGTACTGTGCCTCTCAACTTGTAAGTAATTTTGACAAAAGCTGTTTAAACAACCATTGATCTCCTACGACACTGCACACGCTGACGCTCAAATGTACCACGAGACAGCTAAGAGGAAGGGAAGAAAAACGACAACAAAACACCTTGAGAAAGGACTGGGGATGAAAAAGCTCTTCTATCCATGTATCTTCAGTATTTTCAAAATAACGTATCAGTATCAAAGAGAACTTTCATGATCATAATAAATAAATATCCACTGCCACCTACAAAGTAGCTGAAAATTCACTAAGAAGTCATTTTTCAGTCACCCACTCCCCATCTCAGCTCCACTGACTTGTCTTGACCATAGCAAACCTCTCCTTTCCACACAGGCTTCCTATACACAACTCCCTCTCCACGGCTCTTTAAACAGTTTCAGTATCTCCCCTCCTCCAACTACCATCTACACGGTTTTCTTGTTCCAGTCGAACTTTCTCTAACCAGTGGAACTTTCTTCTTTTAAGTCCTGGAGCTTGAAAAAACTGGATTTTGCTGCCGCAGCACATGAGCTTACCACTGTGTCTCAATTCTATTTCTGCATATTTACCATCCAAACTCGTGTCCTTCTCCAGCCCACCAGTCTCAGTCCCACCATGATCTCCATACTTGGCTGTGTGTACCAGTCATTTTGCCCAGGCAGTCACAGCTCGAGGGTTCGTCTGTCCATAACCCAAGGCCCTGTGTCATACAGCACACCTGCGTGACTTTGGCTGAGGAAACAAGAGATGTAATATAGTACAAAAGCCAAACTCTGCTAGATGAGTAAAAAAATCTCATTGTGTCTGTTAATTTGAAATGGTACACAGTAGTAACTCAAGAAAAAAAACCAAACAAAACCAAAAAACCCACAAACTAAAACTCCTGAGAATACAGTGGAGAACCTAAAGATGGCAATTCAGCAAGATCGGGACAAGCCTGGTCTAAGGAACACAGAAGCTGAAACACCTTCACCTTACCTATGACTGCCTGACCAGCAAAGATTCATCAGATACCTGCACTGGGTGTGATACTCGTACTAAAGCTTAGCCTAGCAACATGTCTATCCTGCTTGCATGTCTCTGTGAATGACAAAAGATGACTGAAGTGACCCAGAAGAAGGAGTTACACACCTGCCCACACTCACTGCCCCATTTTATTGTCATCTAGTGTAGCACTTGTCCACTCTGCATCTGAATCAAACAGACTTCAAATTACCAGCTACCGACATATCATTGAGCTCTTTGTTCTCAACCCACATTTCTTTTCTTTGCCAGTCCTGTACCAATTTAGCGCTGCAACTGCAGGGATAAGCATGCTCAGCTGGCCCACAGCAGGCTCAAAGCACAGGCAACAAAAGATCTAAAAACTGCTGTACCATGCCTCTGGTAGTTACGAGCAAACTATTCCTCTCACAATATTCTTAAAGGCTTCCAACTCTCCAGATTTCATCAAATTGACATGGATATCTTTCTGCTCTGTCCGTGGGAAAGCAAGGGAGGTCTTCACCAAAGTTCAATTTACTGATCAAAGACTTAATTTCACTTTTCTTCTTAAAGGCCTATGTATGTATGTATTGGAGGGGGGACGTGGGCAAGGCAACACGCTCCAGTCACAGATTAACAATTATGACTGAAAACATCAAGCCTAATAAAGAGACACAGGAGTTAAGGAGAATTTTGAGTCCAAGTGATTAGAGTTTTACAAGTAATAAGAAACTGAAAATAGGGACTGGTACTGCAATTATTACCATTGCCCACCATATCTAACTTTCTGTACCAATGCCAGTTAACATCCACTGCTAAGTTTCAGTCATGGACATTTTGTTTGAGCATTTCACCGTATCTCCTTTCACTGCCTGTATAAGTCAACATTTCATAACACAGTCGTACAGAATACGCATCATTCGTGATTCTTGATGAAATAGAATGGTTAACTTTCACTATTTTAGAAACAAAAAATAATAATATGAATTTGAAATAAATGAACTGAAATTAACATTCTAAAAGAACCAAATGTTCATTAAAAAATGCTTCTGAAAAAAAATGTAATCAAACATTAACTTTTAACTCATTCAGCAATGACTTCTTTAATGAATTCCAGATAACTTTTTTCCTTTGTTGACATAACAGAGACACAGAAAGCCTCAAATATGATGACCAACTTAGCACTGTTTTTCCCAAAGCTCTGGTGCCCAAGACAGAGGAAATTTTTTGGGCTGTTTGAACAATGAAAATGTTACATACATCTTACAAAACAGCAAAATGAAAAATAGCACTCTAAAAAAGTTCCCATCTTCGGGGCTGGCAGAGAACATTACATACGCTCAAGCCACTGAAAAAGGCAACTGCAGCAACATTTAACTGGAAACACAGTTTTTTCCTTTTCTTCCAGTAACTTGTCAAATATATGCATTAAGCTCATCGTAAATTGATAAATTTTGCTTAAGCTGACAAGAGTTACATTTTGAACCTTAATACTTTAATTTATAAAACCCACCAGTTTCACATAAACATTTCTACATATATTTGTCAAAGAAAACGTAATTCAAAAATTTAAAGTATCGATTAATCTACACCGAAAATACTGTGCTGCTTAAATTCAGAATTTTATCAATTTTTATTACTAAAAAAGTTAATTATCACCTCATACGCATGGCTTAATATAAAATTTAAATGCAAAAATGAAGCGAGTATGGGAATTTTTCTGAAGCATCTCATGGAACAGTGAACTAGCTTTGAATGAAATATTCAAGTATTTTCGTAATTGGAATGAGACAATAAGATATTTAAGTAGAACTAAGTACATACACTATTAACTGAAGTTGCAAAATAAAGGTCTCGGGTCTTTTAAAAATATAATCTTATGTGTTTTCTATGGTAAGCAGGACCAACTGAAAAAAGCAAAAATATTTAGGTACAAAGTATTACATACTATAAACTTCATCCACGTTTCCTTTCCGCAAGATACAAAACATACGCTGTTATAAACACCCAGCAATCAAACAGGCCAGTACAGGCTAATAATTTTTTTTTTAAGGCGTCATTTTCTTTCATAAAAGAATCTGGAAGAAATGACAGCAAACAGGAATACAGGACATGCCTAACACTGTTTGCTCTCACTTACGTTGACCAGTCCACATATGCACACATACATGCGCACACACTTAGCAACAGACTATACACAGATATGAGCTACTACCTACAAGGTGAGAAGAAGAGGCCACAATGGTATTGGTATAGCTTAGAAATTCATGCCTAACTAGCACAAAGTGTTTGGATCAAGTCTTCAAGGAACTAGGATCTGTATCAGAAAAAAGCCTTACTGTTAGTACTCTTCTGTCCTTCTACAGAAAGCCAGCTCACCCTTTCCCACTTCTGTTTGGAATGGGGGGGGGGCGGATCTCCACTCTTAGCATCTGTAAAAACCACACCCACTACCCACCAGAAAGGATGCAAAGGATAATTTAGAAGCTGACAATCCTCCTGTCTTCATGTTCTCCATCCCTCAGGAAAGGGACATTGCTCCTCTAGTGTAATGCTGCTAGACTTTGTAGTTCAGACAAAATGTGGAGTTTCAGCTATGATGTTGTTATTTATTATTTACTGGGCTTGAAAGAAATTAGCAAACAGCCCTTCATAGTTGATTTTTGGGAGGTTTTGTGTTCTTTTTCTCAGTCCACTGCTAGGTTAGATGATACAGCTCTTTTAATGCTATTTGACAGGTGCCCACTGAAAGCTATTGTTATGTGGGATGATACTCTAATGCACCAAATTTGGAAACGCATTTGGAAGAGGCAATTTTCAAAGAAAGTAGAGGAAGGTGTTGGAACTGTGGATATTTCACCTTAACTTACCTAGAGGTGACTAATGGGGAAGAGTGGAGGCCTCCAAGTGATAAACTTTCAAAGAAAAACTAAAAGCAGGTAAACCTGGTAGTTCTCCAGTACGATGCTCAATGAAGTAAGCCTTTAAACTACAACATGGTCTTCCTAAGACATGGATTTAATAAGCATGAAATACGCATCAAATAAGCACGAAATACTCTCTCCACCTTAAGCAGTGTCCTTAATGTCTCAGTATACTGATCGCATGAAGATATTTCGTTTATAACAAACAAAGTTTTGTCTGTTTTACACAATAGAAGAATTTTTTTTTTAATTATTTACTGTTATGGACAATAAATATGCTTCTTCCCTTCACTCAGCACTGGTGAAAACACACCTGGAGCACTGTGTCCAATTCTGGGCTCCCCAATACAAAAAAGAGAACAGAATTACTGGGGCAAGTCCAGCAAAGGGACCATGAAGATGATTAAGAGATTGCTGTATTTGTCGTAAAAGGAGAGGCTGATAGGACTGGGATTGTTTAGTCTGGAGAAGAGGAGGCTCAGTAGGAATCTTCTCAGTGTGCATCAATACCTGATAGCGGGAGAAAACTCTGCCAGACTGCCCACTGAAAAGGACAAGAGGCAACATGCACAAACTAAAATAAAGAAAATTTTGTTTAAACCTAAGAAGAATCTTTTTTTTACTGTGAGGAGGGGCAAACAACAGAACAGGCTGCCCAGAGAGGCTGGAGAGACCCCATCCCTGGAGAAATTCAAAACCCAACTAGACATTGCCCTGAGTCATGTGCTCTATCTGACCTTGTTTTGAGCAAGGGGGCTGGGGACCAGACCAGCTCTAGTCTCTTCCAATCTCAACTACTCTGTGATTCCGCTTTTAATAAAATCGGAAATAGTTTAGACAAGCCTTTCAGAATTAAAAGTCCTGCAGTTTACTTATTGTTCTTTAATGTGAAAAACTAAGATTACCACTGGAGTTTTAAAAGCCCGCTGGTTTTCTTATCTCTTTTTCACAGCAAGTGTTATTAAAAGAACTGTCAGTAGGTACCAGCAGACAAAAGGCTGTTTTTATGCAAATTTAAACAATTTCTACTAAGACTGGTTACAAAGTAACACTAGGTTTTTTTCTTTCCATCTGCTCTGTATTTTAAAAATTAAACTGCTGCTTCCCCACTTTTTATATACCAGTACTTGCATAATCTCTCCAGAATGTAGAAAAACCTCAATATTACTAGACTGATGCACATCACACAACCGGACTACTAAAACCATCAATATTGATTTTACTCATGCAAACCTAAAATCTTAGCAGACATTTGCTTTCAAAAAAGGACATTTTTAGTATTTTTTTCCTCAAGTGCTTTTCTTAACATCCCTCCATAGACTTATACGTTTGGCAGTTACAAATAGTCCTCATCAAGCCAGAAAAACCTAAAAGTTGCTCTCTTTTCTTCTCATTTATTACAAAATGGTCTTCAATATTGAAGCAAACAGCTTTATAAATAAGATTATCCCTGCCACAATTTCTCATGCTGTTACTGAATCCCATGTTATTCTTTCTGAACATCTTCAAAAATCAACTAGTCTTTTTCAATGCTGATATTCTGGTCACATTTTGTACCACGCTCAAACACCATCATCTTTCCTCTTCTCAATTTCAGAAACATCAAATGGTAATATGAGATATACACTGTCAAGAAGTTACATCCACAGCAGTTTCTAGACTGGATTCCTTCTTGCCTCCATGTGAAATTTCAGATCTTTGTCCACTACTTAGAGATTTAAAGAACTAGATATATGCTTTCTCCTCTATTCATTACTCATTTACATTCCTCTCTGCCTACTTAGCCCTTCTTTTACCTCATTTTCTTTCCTCAGCTTTCTAGAAGCTCCCTCTTGAACAGCATTTCCACATTTTCACCTTTTTCTCACAATACTTTTAAAAATGTAATTTAAATACAAATATAATTTAAAAATCCTAAATTCTCAAAAACAGTTTATCTTCTCAAATAAAAATTGCTCTGCACTTGCAGATTCTTGCCCCTTAAACCAACTATGTAATCTATTGCACATCCTCAATGTCTAGTTCAATAAATGTTTATAATAAAAGATGTTTCTCTTCCAGAAAATTCTTCCTCCTCCTCAGACTACATGTCCTCATACACTCTGAGTTTCTATACACAAGTTAAAGGGTGGTCAATTCAGAAATGCATATAGACTTCATTACCTCAAAAATGGCTCTACAAAGCAAACAACAGTCAAATTCACAATTTCAGTGGGCTTCACAATTTCATAGGTTTTAAAGATTAATTTTTTTTGTTTGTTTTAATTGCCTTTCGCCAGGCATAAACCACAATCTGGGTTCCCGCTTGGTTGTGCTACTCAGCATGCCCTCCATTAGATGCAACAAGGCAGGCAGCAGTCTCATCCATTCTCTTTTATGTTTTATTCTCCTGGATCGCTGAGCAGACATGGGAATATTTAAATAAGTAGTCCATATCACAAGGTCCAAAGACACTTTTGTTTTGAGGCCTAGGAAGGCTTAATACTGGCATACTTACAAAACAGAAGATTTAACTCCTCTCCTCTGTTTCCCTAGGTAGCAACATCAGCACCAGGCATAATTTGTCTCTGACTTTTAGTAACAAGAACACTTTAGAAAGATCTTTAAATTTACGAGATTTTTAAACCCAAGGATAAGCCTTGGCTGCAGTTTACACTGAAGTGTGCACTTTTATTCATACAGTATTTTCTTACCAAATTATAATCAAGTTTCTGCTATGCAATTTTGGTGCTGCTATTGCTAACTTTTATTGCTGTATTAAATTGTTAGCAAACAGCTAAAGGCTGCCAAAACCATTTCATCATATCTATTTCATTTTTAATAGCCTTTTGTAAGAAACTGCTCTGAAATTATTGTTTACATATTATGGTCAAATAAATGTCAACAAATGGTATTGTTTAGGTTACTGCCATTACAGTTTTTACAATTATTTTAGCCTTTATTAGAACATTATTTTTTAGAATTTACTAAGTTAGCTATCAGTCCACTGATATCACTGACTTGTACTTGTATTTATTTCTATCTAACCAAGCTAAAACTGAGTAACATTTCAATTTTGCAATATCAGTACCGTATTCACCTCTGGCTATCACTACCATTTCATCTTCCTCTCCAAAACACAAACAACTCATCAAAACTGTTTTAGCATATGTGGGATGCTGAAGCTTTCATAAAGTCCTGAAGGTGCTATCAGTTGCCACACAGTTTTCGTAAGACACATCCTACTCTTAACACCCAATGTACGCATTAGGTTTCCAGAGAAGTAGGGAGTTAGTTGTCTGTGTTTACTTCTAGCTCCAAATACTTATATAATATACGTGATTTGGGTTTTAGAATTCAGTTGAACAAACCCAGGTTCTCTGCCCAGAACTTACTTTTCGTTTGTCAAAGCCAGCATGCCTTCTTGGCCAACCAGTAAGTAATGTAACAGCAAACATGTTCCAACATAGACATATTTTCTCTCAAGTAAATTACTGTGCAACTAAAACCCTATGTTTATTTTCAGTGACTCCAAACTAAAATGTTTTATCCATATTTAGATGCCCCCTCAGGGAAACAGAATGACTTACAATGACAGCAACCATCATGTAACACAATCAAACTGGATGGGAGAAGGATAAAATAAATTTAGTGCCAAGAAAACTTCACACACCCTTAAGAAAACAAAAGCAAAAGCTCTGTTTTTCAAAGATAAAATTGTATACTGTGTTAGAAACAAGCAAGGCTTTTCATCAGTTCTGAAACAGCAAATCGAAAGCTGCCAAAGGATGCATGAACCACACTTTAGACAAGCAATTGTTCTGTCCAAGCATTCTTACATGTATTACTTTAGATGCAGACACGCTCCTGTATGACACCAATGGGTAGAAGCTTTCTGTTTTCTCACTCCATAAAAATTTATCCTTTTCCAAGTGACAAGTTCTGACCTTTCAGTGTACTATGTCTGCTCATGCTCTGCTCCCGTCTAGAATCGTTTTCAGTAATATACATCAAAAATGACAAGTAAAAATAAGTGTACTGCATGTGCTGTATAGCTGATGTGTAAGGTCTCTGTGATTGCTAATTAGAAAGGATGCTTTACTGAATTATCACACTTGGTATGCAATTACTGCAAAGCAACAACATAAATTAACCTTACCAAACAAGGTGCTCAATACTGATGCTGAAGATACGTACGTTTCCCTTCCCCCAAAACCAGTAAGATCCAATGTCAGAAACAATGTACACCGAGAATGGCTTTGTTTTTGTCTTTAAAACAGAACAGATTTCTGTAATAGAATTCAAATGCTTGGCCACTCTTCCTCTACTCTTCTAACCTAACTTTTGTTTCTTTTTAATAAGAAAAAGGAAAGTCAGCAAAACAAAATGTCACCATTAAATCATTTCACAGCATTTTGTGTCAGAAATGTAATGGAAAATGTGCACATCATGGGAAAGGTTACTGTTCTTCCAGAACATCTTTTCACTTGGTTCAGGGCTCATCCCTCTACATAACTCTGCAGGCACTACTGATGGTTGATCTCCCTGGGCTTAATTTGGCAGTTGAAGGATTGTGGCATTTTCAGGAAACCACAGTGCAGTGATTTTAGTGGTTATCCAGCTGAAAGTGATGCTATGATTTAGAATAATTACTCTGTTTATGTGCAATGGTAAAAGTCAGTTACTACACTGTATTCCAATGTCAGCTTACACTTTACTGTGTATCTCCCTAATATGACATCACATCAGATCTCAAAGTCAGAATTAGAGGGATTTATTGTTCCTGTTCCTCAACACTAAGTACACATGCAATACAATAGCATTACTATACTTAGTTTAACTGACAGGTTGGGGGGGGGAATCTGTTCAGACAGTTAATCAAAGAACTCCACATTAATTTACGCTTGACCTTTGTATTGCTACAACCAGTGATACAAAAAAGGGAACGGATCCATATTAGTCTCTGCTAAAAGCTTTTACATATTCCTGAAGAAAACATAAGCATTTTTTTTCTTCCACATCCTTTCCACAGCTTTTCTTCTCTAAACTAAGTGAAGTTACTACGCCTTCCACAAGATGAAATGAGAGATAGGCTTAAAAATTTAGCTGTAACCTCATTCAAGACAGCATGGTAAAATTCTTAAATTGCGTGTTTCTCATCTCCATAAGACAACAATATCCAAAGAACACCTGTTCAAAAGACAAGATTTAAAAAAAAAAAAAAAAACAAAACCAAAACAAAAAAACACTTTTAGGCAAACGGCAAGTATTAAAAAATCCATTGAGGGGCGAATGTTTAGGAAAAAATCTGAAGAAGAATGAGGTTGTTATAACGTAATGAAACTTATCTCCTTCTCTGGAGATATTCAAGACCCGTCTGGACAAGGTCCTGTGCAGCCTGCTGTAGGTGACCCTGCTTCGGCAGGGGGGTTGGACTAGATGACCCACAGAGGTCCCTTCCAACCCCGAACATTCTGCGATTCTGTGTGATTCTGTAATTCTGTTGTGGTCTTCTACCCCATTATTTAAATACCTGAACACAAACATTCTCAGGTTATAAGTTTCATATGTATAAATTTCAATTTCATGGCTTCCATAGCAAGGGTAGTTTAACGATGCAAAACAACTGAATTGATAAAGAATGCTACTCTTTTTTTCCTATACTATGCAATGCTCTGATGTGATAACCTTGCTGCACTGGAAGTGACTGAAGCAGTTCAGCCAGAATCATGGAGTATCTGACACATTCAAACGCAAACTGAATTGAATTATTTGATGCAATTTTGATGCTGTAAGAAAAAAATTCCTAAGAATGTCCACAAAAATAGGAAGCTACTGACCCATCAAGACAGATATTTTTGCAGCCATAACCTATTACGGGTAACCAGACTGGGAAATAATTTGATGTCATCGGCCTGCTCTGTCGTCACAGATAATGTGATTTTATATTCTCTGTCCCTTGTTTCAGTAAAGTAATTTTTATCTTCTGAAGAGGCACCTCCCTCAATCACCACTTTGTCTAAAGAACTCATTACTTACAGAAAAGATAATTAGGACATCCTCAGCAATGTATTCTTTTATTCTACAAAATCTTCCAAATCCTAGGAATTATAGAAGACAAAAAGGCATGAACGTCTCTGATGCATGTATTTCCTAAGGCAACCAGAAAAATAATACATAAATCCCGAAATGCATAGCTGTTTTGGGAACAGATTACAATGGCCAAATATAGTTTCAAGCTGTAATGTACAAATCCATGACTGCAGCACAGACTTGATCAAGCAGCCATAACTGAAGAAGAGGAAATAGTAACTATATTTTTAAAACTTCACTGATCAAAAAAGGTAATGTACTACTTCTTAACAGAAAACAAAGTAAGCCTGCAGACAGAATTGCTTGAAACATTTACAAGTGGTTATCCTGTTACATACTTCAAAAGTTTACGATACTGGTACACAAGTTTTTTGGATCAGCAGACTTTAAATATCAAGAACTTTTGACAATTAAACACCTGAACCAAACTTGTACCTGAAGAGTTTATCACAAATTTCTCCTGTTCACAAAGGTTCTACAGATTAAAGCCCAGTATATGAGAGCTTGGGCATCACTGGTCTACAACCACAAAAAGATCTATCATTGGACTTCCAGGAGATCTGACTAACAGATCACTCAGTAGTCCAGGAAATAACGTCAAGAAAAGCATTTGGGGGATGCATACATGTCCTCCCAATCAGCTGGTAAGAGGAACACTAATAAACCTTGCCAAATATCACAATAATACTCAAGTAAAGTTTTAGAACTTCATAATACTGAAGAAAGCCAAACATGCATTTTTTTCTCTATTCTAGATATTTAAAAAATTCACTTCTTCACAATGTTTTAACAGACATACCATTAAATAAAGAAAAGAAAAAAAAAAAGGAAATTCACAGAAATTCTACCCTCTTTGGGGGGGGGGGGCATCCTTTCTCAACCTGACTTTCCCAATTCTGATAATGCATAATTCTCAAACGAGTCTTATACTGATAGCAGTGTCTCCAAAATTTCAGGTTTGGGTCAATCCCGCATAGACTACCTCTAAAATATTTCCTTCAAGATCATACAATGCCGAGAGGCAAACCAGAGATGGAACACAAAATCAGTATCCAAAGACCTGAGCTTCTATTCTTTAAGCGGCTTAAATTTTGCTCAGATTAACCAGCAACACAATGAAGAGAAAATAAAATAATCTGAGCTTCAGTTCAGATTCTGCCATTTCACTTCAGGAAACTAACAGACAGATGTACTACAGAAATCCTTTAGGTACCAGGTAAATTGACTGGTTCCCAGTTCACAGAAAACCAAGAGTCTGCCGCGGACTTTTTGCAGTACGGCTTCAAATGCTCCAGGCTCGTGCAGCTTGAGGTGGCTGAGCAGCCAACACGCCACCATGCCTAGCACTCTGCTGCTAGAGCAGTATGAGTCTTGCTACCAGACCTACGCCCAACTTCTAGACGCTTTGCAAGAGAGTTTCACAATGCCTACAGCTTTTTTTCAATATCTGCCCTAGCACATGGATTTACTGAAAATGAAAAATCTGTGGTGTTTTACAGTACAGTACAATGCAGCACAGGTAATTCAGTTTGAATAAAGTCCCCTGTGAACAAAAACGTGCATCTGCCATTGTACTTATTATCCTGCTATCTAGCATAAAAAGAAACACTTCTTAGAAGGCAATAAAATAGAGTCAATGACAGAAAAAATGATCTAACAGGTAACTCTGGCAATTAGAAAACGTAATACGCAGAATTAATCCCTGCAATTTATATAGCAGAAATAAACTACACAACTGAATGTTAACTTTCCTTTCACTCAAGTAGTTCATTTCAATAAAATATTGCATTCGTAATCCTCTGCAAAACATAAGATTGTTGAAAATTGTGGCTGAATTAACTAACATTTTCCTTGTGATTAATCTCTACATTAGCAGCCTTAAACTTCTAAAACTACTGTAAATCACAGGCTTTCAGTTACTATGATGGATTGCTCATTTTGTTGCAGTGTACTGAAGTCATTAATAATTCATATGCTTTTTCTGGAACAAACTTCAGCTCATGCAGAGCTTCAAAACTAGCAGCTAACAGATAAGGAAGAAATCCTTAACTTGAAGGTTAGCATGCCCCTCTGCATGGCAATGTAAGGAACCAAAACACAAAGCAGAACCTATACAAGACAAATGCAATTACAGAAATACAGCAATTTACAATTTCAGAGAAAAAATTATCAGAGAATTCGGAAGACCCTGTCTAGAACATACTTTCTGTCAAAACCAGAATTAAAGTAGATCACTTTGTGCAGCTAAGGACTCAATCCTTTATACAGTATAAACTATTATCCTAAATTTGATATTTATATTTGTAGAACCAGAATTACAGATGTTGCATTCATTTTAAAGATCAGTTATACTACGATTTGATGACTTAAAGTTATGACAAACCTTATAGGCAACTCTACTCCAGTTTTTTTCTTTAGTAAATATGACACTGCATATGTTTGCCTCTTTCTCCCTTCCTGCTCCTCACCTTCCCCTTTCAGACCTGCCTTGATACAGCGACTGCACGTGCAGAACACTACACTTGCTTGAAACGTGAGACTTAGTATATTGGAAAAAATAAATACTTTCACAATTGCTTATTTCCTAGTAAGCATCTGCATTAAAAATAAATACTACATATGTGCTTAATAATTTGCTTTGCAGCTTTACACTTTTTGAATACTTTATAACAAGCATTCAAATCCATGTTTTCAAAAAAATCTATTCTATATTCTTTCAAATATTTGACCTTAGTCTATTTACACTCTCTGTAACGCTGAAGTAATAATTTTGCCTTAGTTGCTACAAATCAAACAAAATGGAAAATTCTAACTTAACTGACAATAAACCATAAAAATTCAATACACAAAACTATAAAAGAATGTATTACTATATGCTTGCTCTAAATTGTGGGATGAAGAAATCTTATGCTTTTTCAGAGATTTCTTTAACCTGGTCAAATATGATTTTGCGCCACACATAAATGATATTCTAATTTTACTATACTTTTCTCATATCTAATATTGAGATATCAATTTTGTCTAACACACTATATTCCTAAATATTACAAACACAACTTAAAGCGAACAACTGAAGCTATAATACATTTTTTTTTAAATAGCAGTAGTTGAGAACTGGATTATTTTTTGAGCAGATGCCACTTCCTTAGAAGCGAAGACATTTAGAAGTCTTCCACTGGAAGATTTTAAATTAGATTAGCCCGTGGATTCTTCTTTAAAAAAAATGTTCAAAATATTAAAATAAAATACACAATTCATGTTAATTTTTTCTTTTACCAAAATGGAATAGACAGTAATACTGTTCTAGAAGCACATTGTGTGTACAGTGGTACAATCACTCACTCTGGAGTATGCTGCAAGATGGAGGGAAAGCTTTACTTATTACGTATTGACCCACCTGAAATATACTTCCTTACCAACATCTCTACTAAATACAGTTAAGTTCTAAAGAGAGCTTTTAGGGAGCTATTTCTAAAGATTTGGATTAGTGAGATATGGCCTCACAAAAAAATAAGGAGATATTTATGAATCAAGTTATTCCTCTGAAAGATCTATCATTCTAAGTGATTCATGCAATACTGTAATAAACCACTCAGGAAAGCTATTAAATGTCTAAACTATATACAACTTTAAAAGATTCACAAAACAAAACAAAAGAAAGCATAGTTACATAAATGTTTTCTAAACCAAACAGTAGTGGTCTGAACCTCTGAAAACAAATGTATACTTTAAAATTATTTTCTGAATTTCTTAGAAAGAAAATTTATCTGTCACATCAAACTTTAGAAACTCCCATGTTTCAACATGCCTTCAGTTTCAAACAAATATTTTCAGTATTTGATTACTTCTTAAGATTGAGCAATATATTGCCATAGGTACCCTCTGGTTTAAAAATACTTCAGTTTCAAGTGCACAATATAACTCCTTTCACTGAAGTCTTACCTCTTTGAAAAAGTGGTATGTCTCCGTGCCTTATATCAAACCTATCTGCATCAAATATAAAATACTAAGAACCCTCCATTTTTTCCTATTCCTCTCAAAACTCAATTACCATTCATTTGAGCTAAATGATATTCAAAACCCACACTTCTCTCTAATTACAGATATAACTTCCTTACTGTCATTTACAATGTTACAGATCAGACTTTGCTTCATTTGAGTAAATGTTTTCAATCAAATTTTCACTGTTCATCTAATCTTGTAAATCACAACTGTGCCACTCACCTTGCAGAAGGTAAAAATGGCAGCATTTAGCTCAGTAAAACTTACACAGATACATATAAAAGTATTTATAAAATAATTCACTGTAAATTCTAAATTAAAAAAAAAAGTGTAGCACAAAAGGATCACAGGATTGATCCTTTCTTGTGGACAAACCCACAAATCCTAAACTTTCAGTTCTAGGGCATGTCACTATATCAAACAGTTTATCTATATAATCTGACATCAATGATTAGAAAAGCACTGTCTTGGCATGTCTGTAATATATACATACGGCATCTATTAGCACATACAAAAGTAGGGAATGTGTCAATTTACTTCAGACAAAAGCTCATAATTAAAGATATTCTAACATTAATCTCTTTTTTTGGTACAGAAATATAGTCATTAAGGGAAACTTCAGCTAATTAATGAACCATTATAATTTATCAGAATGAAATGTGCTTTTTTTAGGAAGAATTTTATATCTCTTCGCAGGCAATTACTTAAAGATTTTTAAAACGTATGAACAACAGGTTAAGTACAGACACTACACATATATCAAATAATCCTTCAGACATCCAATGCTGCACACAAGCACCTAAGATGGAGATCAAAAAAAAATGAATCTCCATTAGTCAAACACTAATAACTAGTTAAACAATTTTTTTTATTCCAGATTCAATACTAAATACTCTGCTGCATTCTTTTAAAATAAGACATAATTGCCTATCTTCCTCTAATCCCTACTCAGTTATAGCAACCCTGAAGTGAGTGCCACGTAAATTTTAGAAAAAACTACAATTTGTACAAGCTGATTGTAACCAGCCCTGTTTGAGGTCACACCCAACAGGAAAAGCTAGAAGGCCCATCAAGACTATTCCTTAAATCTGCAGTTTCAGCAGTTGCGTATTTCCATTTAACTTAGTGATAACTTTCATGCTCAGAAAGTCTCTCTACGACCTCCCCACAAACCTCCCTTTTCTTAGTTGCAGATGAGTAGGAAAGGGTGAAAATAAAACCCAGTAATTACAAAACATTTGTTGAGTGAAGAGGAAAGATGATGACAAATATTACTAGTTTCTGTGAAAGCCTGGCTTTAATAACAGATAGTGCCAAACAAAATGGATATTGAAAACATACTTCTGTTGCCCCTCCTAAACATCTTTTGCCTACAAGGAGCCCTGCCAACTCATATTTAAAATAACACTCTGTTTCTGCTACCACAAAGGAGTCCTGCACGACGGTACAGACAGGAGAAACACGCAGTGCAGGCAGAAGTTCACTTCTCTTACTTTGTGACAAGGTAAGAGAAAAACGGATTCTGAGAATTGTCTCTGACATAGCAACACTGTGGATCACAGCCCTACACAGCTTTGGCTGCAGAGCAGAAAGCCTATCTAATAGCTAGCATCTTATTACAGGCCATGAATTTACCCTCATCAAAAGAAATACAGCTTTAAAAACTAAAAAATTCCTATTAACTAAATACTTCACCATCATTTAATAATTATCAAAAATGAGCCTCCAAAGCACTTTAGAAGTCACCTAAATTTCACAAAATTACAGCTATTTATAGGAACTATCTGAAGAAAATAAAGTTTTAAATACATAACCTTAAAAACTAATACAGAAAATAAGGCAGAAAATTTAAGAAAATATTTTTCAGAAAATTATGAACAAAGGATTAGAACATAAGAAACTCTTTTTCTCCTCCCATGCAGGATTATTATTCTGTTTCCAATGCTAATTATGAGGCTGGTTTATAAAGAATTTGTTGGGTTTTGGCATGTAGTATGCTTATTTTTGGCCCATCTACGTCACTACTAAAATATTTTCATGTAGTAAACAAGATATACCACTAGTTTTCTACCATATTTTTAATTGCAACTTAAATACACTGTTCTTCAGAGCATTTCATCATCTTATCCTTTATGTACTCAAATGTGATCTTTAACACTTCTACAGAAAGCATGAAGAAGAAAACTAATTCACTGCCTTTTTCACAGTAAAGCACAGTACATGTTGTTCCCAGGATTCCTTCCCACAACAAAACGGTCTTCCTGCATCTTTTATTTCTTGCAGACAACAGGGCTGAAGAAAGCCCTTTATCTTGTCACAGGCAGTTAGAAACTGCTGCCATCAGTTCTCATCAGTGTGACTGCATCAGCAACCACTGCAACACCCCGCCTCTGTCTCACAGTCTGGTACTGAGCAGGATCTAGGAGCACCTAGCAGTAGCAGCTCCTCTATGTATGAAACAGTCATGCAGTTACTGATGAGCTACAACAGGTACTCCACCTCCAATCTGAAAATAAAAATACGAGTTGGCACAAAACCCTTGAGATTGTATCAACTTCTACAGCAAATCATATGGTGTAATTGATACTAAAATCAGCTCTTCTGAGGACAAGACATCTGTACCTGGGACACATCCTGATTCTAAAGCTATGTGTTGCTTGCATATATCACTGATTCTGACTTTTCTTATAACTCTGATTCCTTGAAATAATTGAAAAAATGTATTTTGAAATAATCCTTCCTGTTAAAAACAATTATATCTGAGCTAAAGAGATCTGGTCCCGAAAAACCTAGTTGAAGTATACAAGACATTTAGCAATACTATTTTTTTATCTGAACTTATTACACGATCATTTTAATGAAAGCTCAGTAGACTCAATTAAAATCCGCTTTCTTGTTGCTACGGTCCATTATTCTTCTTTCAAGAACGGTGAGCAGTTTCTACAGCTTCGCAAGAGGCCACAATGCCGGCCTTAAAGTCTAAATCAGCAGAAGTTGTGGTCAACAGTAACTATTCATTGCCAGCTATTCTAAACTTTAATTAGATTTCTGCACCTACTAAAACACCATTCAACAGCCTTTTTTTTTTCACTTCTGTTTCAGATAAGAAACACGACTATCAAACCCTTTCATGATCTGCATTAATGGAAGTAGCATTAATACATTTTTAAAAATATAAATTCCTCATAACCCACATTTCAGCTCATAAAACTATTAATGATGCTAATTTAATTACTTTTAGGATGCTCCTGTAGCTTTAGCGTCATTAAACTGCTGGTTTGTTTAGCTTTCTGACCTGGTCTAAAACACTGACAATTCACCCTGGCAAGAGAAAATTAATTCTCTTGTGTTATAAAAAGAGATTATCTTGGTTATTTACATCTTAATCCACCATGTAAATGTGTTTGGCAGGTCAATAAGTGAATCAAGCCAATATTTCTGATGTAATGTTTCCCCTAAATAAGTTTTTGTTTATTTTTTTCAAAAAGCACATTTGCTTCATTATATTCATGATGACAAAGCCATGAAGATGGAACTTTAATTCCTCGTAAGGTCAGAGCATCAAACTTACCTGACTAGATTTTCGTTGTCTCCAGTCCCTTTACAGGTAGCACATTCAGTCCTTAAATCCTCTGACTTGGGCTTCTTTTGTAGAACAGACTGTCGCTGTCTTCTTTCTCTGGGAATCCGTTCCTGCCACAGCAGAAGGCAAAAGAAAGGAATGGGGGGGGGAAAGGAGGGAAGGAAAGCAAATATTTTCAATTACAGCACTGAAAGTAACACTTCAGCCCAAAGTTTAATTTTTTTGTGAAACTGTTAAAAAAACAAACAAACAAAACACTATATTCCAACCTCAGGTTTTTCTTCTTCAGGCACAAAGCTTCGTTTTCGTCCTCTAGTTCTCTAGAAGAAAATATATTTAAAATACAATATTAGGTAACAGAACTTTTTCGCTATTTATCTATTATTCGTAACAACAACATCAACATACCACAAAAAAATAATTTAAAGCATTAAGTACAGAACCATTGCAAGACAACTACAATAACAGATGTTAGAACAACAGCTTCAGATTCTGTATATAAATTCACAGAAGTAGCCAGAAAGTAAATATAAATGTTTGTTCACCTGAGCATGTGGAGTCTTATTCTAAAAAAGACTGCTGCCAGAATTACGAATGTCTTACAGACTTTGCACAAACTTCCAATACTAAAATGTATAATTTGAAAATTGAAAAACAGTATTTTACAGTAAATTCTTTGAGCATTTAGAAGTGTTCTACTTGTAAGCCAAGCGACCAGATTCAAAAAAATCAAAATTGAAACTCTTCATCAAAACAGAAACAGAAAATAATTCTTACAACTTTTGAGGAACAAGCAAGAATTAAAGCTTTCGCAGTGAACCTTAATACAATGGGTGCATGGCAGATGCTCATAAAGCTACAACATATACCAGCATATGACTGGTACACAACACATGGAATGGATAATACAAAAAGTGGAAATTATTTCAGTATTAAAGTTGGCCAAAAAATCTAAACATCAAGTGTCAAGGGAAAAGATGTTTCCACCGACTGTAACAGCAAACATCAAAGGTTTACAAGCAGCTCTAAGTAACTACATGCATCTCACACAAGTCCAGTCTCAGTCACTACATTTTCATCTCTGAAATAGCAGCATTATAACCTGCATGTTTTAAATAACTGCCTCAAGCTGACAATATCACACTCTCTCCTCCTTGTTTAACAAGGAAAGAAAATTAGAAGGGATATGGAAGGAAATGAAAAACATCAGAGACTATTCCACTACCCCATAATGTCTGATACTTTGACACTAATAAAATACATAAATAAATACATAAATAAACTTTAAAATGCTTGTTTTTCTGCGAGGAAATGATCACCTTAGGAAGTAGTTTGTTATACAATAAAAAAAACACTGCCTAATTCATGATTTCTTAAAACTTTTTTTGAAGCAGCTAGCGTGCATCTCAGAAAAAGTAAAAACCAGCTGATCAAAAAGATTTTAAGCCAGCTGACAATCATAAGCAGCCATAAATTCAATTCCGAAGAAGCTACTAATATGTTTCTCCTGTTTGGAGCCCTCTTTGAAGGGGATTTACACTAGTTTCAAATTCAGTATTTTAAACTGCCTTACACATTTAATTATAGTTACACTGTAAATAAATCTGCCACTTCAACACATCTATACCTTTCTACCTATGCAGACTTTGATCTGCGCATGTTAACATAGTGTTAGGGAAGTTTTTTTTGGTTTTAGGCCAGAATTAACTCTGTAGTAGAAAGGAATGCAGTAGAACAGAAAATGCTAGTCTATTTTGTACCTCTTTAGAATACTTTAATTACCACTGAGATTCTCTTTCACATTTCCCTAAAAAAGATTTACAAAAAATTGTAAAACCTTATCTATTTAATACACATCAATATTTACAATACTTGTAACAATGCAGTCATAATTGAGGTGTTCTGCCTTCCACAAGCCACACAGTAGATACCTAAGTGTCCACATCTGGTAGAACTGATTTACGACAGGTAACTGAATTTATCAATGTAGTATTAGAGATAATAACGTAACATGGGTTACATCACCTACATGTTACACAACCCAAGGTCACTGTAAATTAAAATCAGACAAAAAAAAAGTTTGATCAGACATCAGCACATTAACTGCCTATTTTAGTACTTTCAACCTCTGGCATTAGTCCTAAGAAAACTTACAAACTCTGACAATTTTAAGCCATAGGCCCTGTTGAATGTAGCTGTGCAAAGATTAAAAAGAAGTAGGTGTAAAGGTGCATGTCAATGTATGTAGTGTTATGGTCCTCATTCTCCATGTTTAAGCAGCAAGAGACAATAACGTATGCTTTGTACAGTCAGAGCAATGCCATCTTGAAAACTGATACATAACTTGGAAATATACGTAACAATGAAATTATTTTTTATCCTAAGTGGAAAAGACTACAAGTTATTCACTATATTCTAAGAAGTGATAAAACATATTTAAACTTCAGCAAAATGGAGAGACAAGATGTACAAATAATTTGGTCACCTTTGTCAAGAAAATGTTGGTTTTCATTTGTCTGCCACATAATGTGTGATGCATAGGACACGTCACATTAAATTATACTTGCATTATGCTTCCATTAGACTTCTAAACCTTCAAGCCTACTTGAATCTGTTTGACAATCACGAGAAAACATACACATTTATAGGATATTTTATATTATTTTATATAAGAAAAAAAATTCTGTTTAAGAACAGAATTTTACATTAGTGTTTTTCCAAACTGATTTCCACACTTAAACATATTTGCAGTGCTAACTTCTGCTCAGAATCATTATACTACTGCCAGCATTCACAATGGAAAATAACATCAAATTCACAATTGAAAGCAGAATAGTCTGTGGTTCTCAACAACAGGCTTTCAGTAATTAGGCATTAGTAATTTTACATATGTTCTCGCTGGTTACCTTACACGTTCACAGAAAAGAATCAGATACCTGGATTACTTGGTTCAGTATTTTTCATTGCTGTTTGCCTCAAAGTACTGTATTTGCATTTCAAAATGCTTTGAATAATTTCTCTCATTAGCGGGCTCAGAATCAGAACATCAGAGATTGTAATCATTAGAGTTGCATGTACTTGCCATAAACAATCTAAAATTTAAGATTTCTTATAAAAGAAAAGCTTAAAGGAACAAAATTATTATATATGTCCAATGTTAAATACTACACCTGAAATAAACTTGTTCATATTCAGAACTTTCCTGGAACCAGATGTTAATCCAGTATAAAATGCATATAAAGGCAGTGATCTTTTAACCAAAACACTTGGCAACTCAATACTGTAGAGAGACCTTCAATTTAGGACTTTTCTGTATCATAAAACGGAGCAAGCCAGTTTTGTGAAATCTGCCCCTGCATTTCCAAAGTGCTCAGACAATAAGTCAGGAAAGCACTAAGTCATGTCACCAGTATCCAACCAAAATCCCCATTAACATCAGCGCTATCCCAGCAGGTTTTTTGTTTCACTACAAAAGGTAGCTATGCTCTAAAATACCTATCATTTGGAATGGACAGGTCAGTCCAGAACAAAACATGGCTAGATCTGGAATAGACAGATGCAACCCGTATATGGCAACTGCCACAAGATGACACTTTTGGACAGGAGTCAACGAAAGTACTGAACAATGGAATGTGGTTCAAAATATGTAACTATATTTTTCTATATGTAGAAGGTTTCTCTAACAAACGATTTTGAATGTTCACATTTAATGACAGCTGACTGGGACGTCTTTGATTGTGTCTCATCCGAAGTTCTACACTTACACAACTCTGGAATTCATTCAGTGCGTACTCAAGTAAGGGGTAAGTGTGCCATGTGCTCAGACACTTCCCTGCTATTAACAGGAGGATTCCAGCCACTGAGCTTTAGACCCCACAGCGTCAATGGAATCACCGTGCAAGCATCTACACTCTGGTTACTACACAGGCAGCTTAAGATTTATGTTGGCAAATAAATTATATGCCTATAGCTAAGGGCTAATTAAGTACTGATCCTATATAGCCTTAACAACCCCAGAAAATCAAATTGATGCCAAGGTTGTAATCACAACACACAAGGCAGATATTGTTTTTCATTTCATTTTGTTTCAGAAATAGGGCCCTTAAACAATAAAAATAAATAAATTAACAGATGCTAGAAACAGCTGAACTAGTCACATTTGACTTCCTAATACTATACCATAATAGTCCTATTCTTCTCCTTCTCTAGTGACTTCTTAACCTATCCTCTACTCTATTCAAACCATGTCTCCCACCATATGCCAAAGTTCTCCTCACACTCCCCAGTTAAAGTGAGGACACACTGGGACAGGTTCCAAACTACACGTCTTCTACACTGGACTGCAAGAGACCAACTGCAAAGGATAACTGAGCTCACAACTAAAATCTCTTCCTCACTCCGCACTCATCCTTCCCATCCAGCTGCTCTACAAATACCCAAGAGCTTAATTACCTTAGGCATACATACCTCTATCAAATTTTGCCGTAACAGATCAACAGGTTACTAGAGGGCATGCTACTAGAATGGTAAGGTAACTGCATTAACTTCTTTTTGTTAAAAAATCAAGTCAAAAGCTATTCTTTTTTGAAATAAAGAAACAAAAGATCTAGCTGCTGTGCCACAAAGAACACATCTTACACTGAACAGAAATGAAAAAGAAAAATAAAGTATCTTATTTCATTAGCAATACATCCCAAAATAATCTGAGCAGACCAAGAAAGATCAATGAATTAAAATTAAGATGCAAGCATAAAATGGAAGTATTTTTAAACAAAACAAACAAAAAAACCCAATGAAAAAATTAAAAATAATAAAATTTTAAAATAGATTAAATCCTTCCTAGGATTCATTTTTACCATAACATTTTGAGGAGAAAAAAACAACTCTATAGGTCAGTGAACCGACTTCTAATTCAACTCTTTAAAATCCCATATGATGATGTTCCTCAGGTAAAGAGACTGAGCCCTTTGATTCAATGAAAACATCATGGTGAAAGCAAGCCATCTTTTCTGAGTACATCTTACTAAGGTTTAGCCTTCACGGCAATCTTAATGCTCTTCCTCAGAAAAGAGTAATGCTTGGGTAAATGAAACCTAAAGATTAACAACGTCTCTTCTGGTCTTTTACTTCAAAGCTTATCACCTGTGCAAGTTACAGAATCATCCCACAGTATTAAAGCATATACCATGAAGTTATTTCATTAACTTCTGACCTTCTACTCAAAATTTGGACCCCCTCCCCCACTGCCTCTTGTCTCAACATTTTAAAAATTCACACAAAACATTACAAGACTACCTATAGAGAAACAGTGATGCCCACGACATGCCAACAGCTATCAAACCTGAAGAGAAGCAAAAAAAATCCAACTTCTGTTTGCCTCTTGTCTAATCTAATTTCTAATGATCTGATAGTTATTAAAATATTCTGTAAAATATATAGTATTTTATTATATATAATGTAAGCAATAAAACACAGTTAAAAAAGAATGTTAGTGAATGTCTCAAAAAAAAGAAGAAATTAGGAGAACTAGAGCATACACTTCCATAGCCATGGGAAAGATAAATTTAAAAACTGAGTTTCTTTCAGACGTGTTTTGTATCACAAAAGTACCCATCTGTGCTGTGCAGCATCCTACTGTCACGGTGTAGAAACTTGCGTATCTTCTTAGGGAATTAGAAGAATCAGGACATAGATGACAATTTCTGAAACACAGACTTCTGACATAAAAAAGGAATAATCAGTGATGAAGCAGATAAATGCATGAGTGATCTGAGGTGACATTTTTAGAAGATAACTGGACAAGAAATCAGTAGAGGTGTGGGGATAATGTGATTCCAACACCTGGAAGGAAGTAGTGTACTCCAGACACTTAAAAAAAAATCAGTTAAAAAAACCTGTCCAAAATGGAATGAAAAATGCTGAGGGAAAATGTGATCACCAGTGGTCAACCCAAAAGTGGGAGAAGAAAGACTGAAGTGGGAGTCTCCATTTTGGATGTGGAGAAGCTAGAAGTGAATGCTTAAATTTCACACTCAAGTTATTTATAAGCAACTCAGTAACAACTGGACAACAGTATGAAACACATGTACAATAAAAAAGATTAGATAATGCATTGACTGCAAGATTTTGAATATTATCAGAAAAATAAATTCCACAAGACAAATGAAAGACATCTGTAAGGGACAAATAAAGCCTGGGATGAATCCTACACTCTCTGACAGGAAACAGACCGTTTGCAAAACAAGGAGGGAAACAAAGGGGCAAAGCAAAGCTGCAAAGAAACAGCCTGTTCACCATCACTCACAGGTGCAACAAGTTGCTATGTGAGTTTCCAAGAGTGAACACAGAAAACTGAACACGACTCAATGGGTGCCCGCAGGACCCAAAACCACCATGGCTGTCGCCAAACCACGTTGTTGTGACTCTGGAAGACAAATGCTTTAAACCTGTTCATCCAAAGACAGTAACAGAAGGCAGAACGTTCTCTTGGAGCAGTTTTGCTTTGTCAGCTGGAAGAAAAGGAAAACCAACGTGATCCAGAACTCGTCAACTGACAAAAAGTGGGGAGGCAGTTCCCACGAGTCACAAGTATATGCTCCTGTTAAATACCGAGCATGTACTGAAGTGCTCCTGAAGGATAAAAATTCATACTGTCACTTATTTCATTTCTTCTTCATTCGAGTATTCAATAAATTGAGTATTCAATCTCAGTATTTCATATAAATAATTTGAAACCAGTCACAGATTTCACATTAAAAATTCATTACATTACTAAAGATACAACTGACAAAACTATTCGTACTATAATTTCATTATTGCATAAGAAGCCTGTAGCTGTTGGTTTTTGTTGTAATTATTAGAGGGCCAAATGTGAAGAACTTCAGATGCTTTGATTTTTGTAGATCTGCAAATCTCACGTTTCTTCTCTGAAATAGCACATATTTTTGTTTCCCTGACTGACCTGCAGCTATGGTAGCTGCCCTAGAAAGACACACAGCTACATGAAATACACAGCAAAGAGGGCCAGCATAAGATTGCAACTGTGTTTTAACTTTGTTTCCTAACTGAATGCTTCAGTCATTTTTATTTTTATCTTATGTCACCTTATAGTTGACACACTAATATTAAAGATATCCTTCCACAGTTCTACCATGTACCAAATTATAGTTCATTGATACATATTGCACATATCAAAAACTTCCTAACCCCAACCCTCTCTGTCATACAGCCTTTAAAATACACTTGTTAACAAGAATCTAAAGACAAAAAAAATAGAAGAAATCAGTATCAGAATGCTATGGAATCATTCCAAACAAAGAGCTTGTGGCAAGGAGTCATGACTACAGAACAGATGACGACCCTAATAAGAAACATCAGCAGAACAGAACACTCTCTGAAAACAGAACTGGGAAAATTTCCACTACTACCAAAAAAGTAACCTAATGAAATCACTGTGCTAACCATCAACAGCATGTATAAAGCAAACTACAGATTTTCAAACACCTGAGAAAACAATCACAGGTTGAAACTGCACAGATAATGTGATCTCTCTCCTGTTAAACACAAACCATGACCTTTTTGCTAAGACAGCAATTTTTAAGCCATGATGTCACCCAACCCTTATTAAGAGTTCAATGTTATAAACATCCTTTCCCAATGAAAAAGTTATAATCAAGCCAGTTGCAGAAAAAAACCTTTGACTTCCTTTCCTTTGTTAAAAGGCAGGTTAAAAACAATAATAATAAAAAAATCTACTGATGGCACCACACAGGCATAAAATTATTTTAAATAAAGGACAGCTACACCAGACACCAGATGGCACACTCGCTCAATACAGATCAAAGTGAATACCTTAAATGGTACATATCACTACTATTCAAAATATATCGCTGAAATATTTATTTCATTTTCCAGAAAGCTGGCAGTAATAAAAAGGGAACTGTCAGACAAAAAGAAACAGCAGTAAATCAAAATATGATTATAAAGGGAAACAAGTCAACCATGAAGCTTCATTACACAGAATTACAATTTCCACCTTTTTTTTTTTTAGTTTCCATTCACTCTCAAACTTTTATTTTCTAGAAAAGCAAAAGTTTTGCAACATTCCTGCTGTCAAGCTATGCTATCACTGAATCTGGCAATTAATTTGAAACTCCTGTTTCTAAGACTTAAACATACAACAGAATTTGAGAACTAGCAGGATTACTTTACATGCTTTCCAGCACTAATTTCCTTCAAAGCACGCACCTTTGGAGAACTGAAACAGAAGTGGGAAGGTAAAAAGGCCAGAAAAAGTCAGTTTGCAGATGCTGTTAAAACAAGTGATTATTTTCTGGAAAATTGAACTTAAATGCACTTATCTGCAGAAGTGACAGATATGCTAGTTAGCTTTCCTTACAGAGGTGTCTGTATTTACACCAATGGAATACCATTTGGAATATGTCCATCTCTTCATGTCTTTGCTACATCACAAAGAAGTGATCTTTCATCTATGGGCTTTTTCCCCCGCTTTCTTAAAAAAAGAAGCAACCAAACGAACAAAACAACCCCCAAACCGACAAAAAAAAGCCAAAAGCAAAACTCGGATATACTCCATTCACTTCAAGTATTGTGGAAGAGCTGCATCAATTTATATTAGTTTCCTCCTTTCTAAATTTGACCTCAAGCCAAAAGACAGAGTCCTACACTAGTATGTATCCATGTATTTGGCAGGCTGATTGATCTAGCTTTTATGTTTGTATTGACATGTCATAGACTCAGTTGAGCTTTTACATTCAGTGTTGAAGAAAAAAAAAGTAATTTATAACATTCTTTACAATGAAAACCTTAAGTTTCAGAAAGCTGAGTAAGTCCTGATTATTTTGCTCCAGAGCGTTAATGTTCAGTTGACAGCAACTTCTTTTAAGTTGAAAAATGTCAAAAACACTACTATTAGACAGTTGCTTTAAAGGTCCTCCAGGTCATTTAGCAGTCGTATTTAAGTGAATTGACCAATCACCGACAATGTTAGTTAAAATGATGACTGAGAACTACAGACAAGTGTTTTTGAATTATTTGCTGTTTATTATGAAACACTGATACTTACACTCAAATTGGAACTTATGTTCTGTTTTCCTCCTGTAGCCATCTTTTATTCAAAACTTGTATCTATGACATCACATAATTAAGTTACACAATAGATGTTTGGAAAGCACTTCAGTGGAAATGCTTCAGTTACATACAATATAACAATGCTGTTTATTTTTTAATCTACTTTGTAAGACAAAAAATAATCATTCCTCTGCTATCTTTTCCTATTTGAAACAAAAGCAAGAAATAATAATTTAATCTAAATAACAGTACTTATTCATAAAATAAAAGCAGTAAACACAACTCTGTGAGCTAAAATCACTTTGTAGGGGCTTTGTCAGGTTTTTTTTATTATTATCATTTTTTAAAACGAATCTACTTAGATCACCACCCCTCAGGCACATATTTGTTTTCTTCCATGTTCCAAAGAATGCACAGCATAGTGTTGGCTAGTAATTCATTCCCCAAAACACACACCTTTTACTACTACACAGAAAAACCACTGTCTGCTCATTTGATTTTATACAATGTAATTACAGAAAAAAAGCTATCAGATTTCCAGGTTTTAGATAACGAAAGTAAGTTTGGTATCAGAAGATCAGAAGGTTTTATTTAAATCCCTCATTAAACAATTCAAAATGCCTTTCCAAAAAGCCTTTTTCACCTTTATAACACTGGCAAGATACTTCCTTGCAATAGAAAGGAACAAAAAACGGAATTTCCACATTAAAAAACCCCATACCACCTTCTAATATGCTCAGTAAGAGTACCAGGGTCTGACAGCATTTGTTGGAGGATGGAACGTTCAACAACATAAACTACTTAACTTCAAAGCATATACCAGAATTACAGGAAAACACATCCCCTACCACCTCTTACAGCACACAGCTAGCCCCAGCTGCACAATATTGCTTTAGAAGATGTGCAGGTATTCAACATTTCTTACAGAAATTCCATTACACTTCCAGATGACAGCACAGACAGTAGGTAAAGCATACTTAATGAAATTTTAAAGTAAAGAAAAAAGCATTAATCTCTCAACTTCCTGCTGTAAAGCACTATCTGCAAAATTTTTTCCAAATAAACAGACTATTGCACACTTTTAATCTTCCTAATAATAATATCCAATATGAAAAAACTGTACAGTTCTGAAAAGCAAATGTTAAAATACATCTTCAGGTTTTTAACAAATACAGAAAAGTGTTTATAGACATCTACTGGTTTACACAGATTAGCTATTGATTTCTATTAGCCATTAGCTAATCATTAGCTATTAATTTCTCTGAAATTAACTAGCAGCAGAAATAATGACTTGTGAAGCTCAGACAAGTATGAAATCGGAATTACAAAGATTACATATTTTAAATAAAGTAAGTCTAAAGAGTTATTCACTGAAATTCAGAAAATTGTTTAAAAGATCACTAAATATGGCTTGAAATGTATAAGCATAAACAGTGAATTAAATTCTGCCCACAAATACAGCCCTTATACAACAGATTAAAGTATAAAGGCCTGATGTCTTGTCTATTTACATTCATTTATAATTTGTATAGACCCTGACTCAGAGTAGAATTCTACATGTTTAATTTTACCCTCGTGCATTTTAGTACATTCTCTTACACAGTATTTCTCATAAAATTTACAGTCAGGAAGGTCTTCTTGTAAACTTCAGCTACGTTTCAAGGTACAATACGATAGGCACTCTCGCCACAACAATGCAGTCCAAATGGCAGGACTTTCTCTCTGTCCTCCCATTTTCTCTGAAAAAACTGCTCTTCTTTGTATAAATACCCTCCAAAGTTTTTGCAAGCTAAGAGATGGAAACACTATAGAGTTTTCACAGGGTTGTTTTAAAAAGTTTATATACCATTAGGATGCAAAACACTGCCCTGGCACACAATTAACGTAGAGAACTGCATGAGGAAGAAGCACCATCCTGACTCTCAATAACCTGCTTCAGTCTTACTTCTCTCACACTTCTAAACTACAGAAGGAAACTGATAACACGTAAAATCTGTGAAACTAGTGTAGTCTAGTTGCCACAGGTCTCTGGCCATCATGGTTCTGATGTAAGATTAGACTGAATTAAGATTTGAACAATGTAGTCCCTAGAAGAAAACCTGAATTTTCATTGAACAGTCTCACCTTCCTCTCAATGAGTTGGAAAATTAATATTCCTCACAGGTCTTCCAAGCCAGTAATTAGTTATTAGCACAGCTTTTTGCACAAGTAGACTGAAGATATGAAGAAACGGCACCTCATTCAAAATAATGCAGAGCATCCCATTCTAAATCTCTGCTAAGAGTATCCTGACATAGATGTAAGGCTAAGTACTTAAGATGAGAAAAACCTGAAAAGAACTGTTAAGTTCACAAAAGAAAAGGAGGAGAGATATTACAGGTTACAGAAATTAAAATTAGAAGTACTTATTATTTCTAGCAATAATGCAAAACAAAAGGAAATTGTAAGGTTACTTTTAAAGCTGAAAAAACAACCACTATTTTCTTCAAGAAACAATTTACCCACCGAAAAGAAAATCCACAACATCAATGAACTGAGGCGCTTCAAAGGATAACAAAAAGAAACTAAAGAAAAAAAATTTACAGGACTTAAGTACACATCCATAACTACATGGAACAAGAAACAATGGTAAAATTATGAACACTTCTAAAAGGGCCTTTTACTCTTCATAGTACACCCCATGCAGACAGAAATAAAAAAAAAAACAATATCACAAATAAGGAAAAAAGCAGTTTTTCATGAAAGGGGGTATGCTTTATCATCTCTGAAATCAACGTTACCAAACCAGAACTGCAGAACAAGTTGACTGCAAAATGTCAATTCTGAAAGTACAATTTAACATGAATTTTTTTTTCATATAGATAGCATATATTTGTATAAAATGTCTCATAGATACCAGCTATTACTGTCATCAGTAACATCTAATGCAACTTTATAAAAATAAAATATTAGGGCTTACCCACAATTACTATCAACAAAGTAATGAAGAGTTAACTATAAAAAACAACTACAATGCAATACAAACATGTAATATGCATTCTGTTCTCTTAGGTATGTGGCAAAAAAACCTTCTTTCAATTATATCAATTCAAGATAAATTTATGCAAAACAAATGGAAATATCCTTAAGAGAAACAGATACACAATTCAACAGTCCTATAATTGTACTTGTTGATTATAACTGTAAGCAAGGCTGATTACACACTGTTAGCTAAGCGGGTTTATCAATTCCTTCCAAAATAAAACTAAATTGAATACAACATGCCCAGTCCACCCAGAAGAGAGGACTGTGAAGTCAGTATATTTTTTAATTGTCAATTTTTTCTTCTTTATTTTAAACTCTTTTAAAGGATCTGAGCAGTGAGTACACAAAGGACAGAACAAGTATCTAGTCGTTGTTGAAATGCACCACATAGATGTCCTCTGTGTAGTCAGACTCCACTCCATATGAGGAGTTGTTCAAGGTCAGGTTTTCTTCCTTCGAATATACAGGCAGCCCCAGAACTAATGAATTAAGAAGTATTCTGTTCCTAAAAAAAACAAACCAAAACAAACACCAGCTTTCCCAGGTTCATAGCAAAGGTAAGTGGGAATCCCATACTGTCAGGAAATATCTACTAAGTCTTCAGAGGTCTGTTATCTTCATTTTGTTATACAGCCTAAAGGCACCAAGATCATGAAAGAGCTGAAACGAAGAAATTAAACCTAGCTCAGAGAAAGAAATCCAGCAGATGTCAAAGCTGTGAACCTTCTCTTTCCTAGTTAAGTAGAAGACAGCAGGAAATAAAATTAAAAAAAAAAAAAAACCCAAACAAGCAAACAACAAGCTAGCAGCTATGGGAAAGCGAAGAGCAGAGATAACTTTGACAGAGGAGCCCTGCCCACAGGACAGCAAAGATGCTATCTTGTAAATCCATGTGCTGTAGAGAAGCAGAGAACCGGAGAGAACTGAAAGAGAGCCTAAAAATTCAAGCAGAAGAACAAGGTCTTTCTCAGACTGGCAGCAGTAATTCTTCCATGGTGCAATGCTGTGCTGTACCAACATGCTAGTCCACTCTAAGTAAATTTAATCTCTACATTACACACCACAATGTGTGTAGATGCACTCCACACGTGAGGTGCCAAATCACCAGTGTAGTACATGGCAGTGTCACAGCATGAGGGGAACCCTTCAGAGCAATCAAACTTCTCTCCATTTAGCACAGAAGCAGCTTGGCAATTATTACATGGGCATTAGAACAAACCAGTCTTGTCTTCCTATGGATGTCTGTAACATGCCTTATATCACTCTCTTGTCTATTACTACTATGAATGTGTATCCTACAAGAATTTTAGTTCTCTTTAGTCCCATAATCATGATTTACCACCCTCTAATATCACTATACTAGGTATAAAAAGAGGAAAGAGAGAGAGAAAGAAGAAAAAGGGGAGAGGAGATGCAAAGGGCAGGAACACCAGGTAAGTCTTCTTTCTGTGTGAACAACAGTGTGATGACAGCCAGTTCAGCCTTCCCAGACATCTGTAAGAACCTATGTGTTCTTACACATAGGGAAGAAGGGAAGAAGGGAACTTTCCCTCAATGAGAAAAAGCAATAAAAAGAAGTTTCTCCCCTACAGAAAGGTTCTCAATTATTCACAAAATTTAATTTTGGATTACTCGCACTCCTAATAGCTTGAGCTAAATTAATCAGTTTGGCTTGAGCCATTCTTAAAGTTCTTCTTAGTCATAGACCACGAAAAGGAAGCCATTAGGTAAATCAAAGCTATGGCCTAAACATTCAAAATATACCGAAATTTAATTAAGGCAAACATTTAAGGTTAGGTCAGGAAAATACTTGCTTAATCCTATCAGCGTGTGCTCCGAAGAGTTAAGTATGGTATCTGCTAGTACAAGCATAAAAGTCTGGAAAGCTTTGTGGGGAAAACAAAGTTGTGCTGCATGAGATGAAATATGTCTAGCCCTAACACGAGAGGCTTTAAGTATTTCCTAATACTAAGTAGTATACTGGACGATGAACCACCAGCTTATATGTAATTACCATTCACGGCCAAACAGTCATGGAAACACTACTTATTCCCTAAACCGGACCTAAAAGCCCTGTGATACTTTTCTGTACATTTTATAGGTGATGTGACATTACACATGAAAAATCTTCTTTTATGAGCAAGTAAGAGAGCAAAATTTTAAGGATTAGAGCACAGTGATTAACAAAAAAGTTCTATTTTCAAATGAAAGAAATATGCTAGATATTTTGTCAGTACAGGAAGCACGAGCTTTTCCTTCTCTTCTCAAAAAACTACCCACCAGGAAAGTTCGTGAAAAAGTACAATGACTAGTAAGACCAGGAAGCTAAACAAACTGAAATAAAAGGGTCTTGTGACAGTCACAAAATGTGCAGTCAGTCTGTAGGTTGCCTCTACATAAGGAAAGGACTAATTGCTTTACAGCTGTAATTGGGAATTTGATATATTTAAATCTTCGCATATAAGAACAAAGTTCCCTTACTACTAAGGTGAAGAACAGCTGTAAAGTCTAAGTTTAAGTGCAAACTGAATTTTCCCTTTTTCTGCAATTAACAGAGGACTTCATGACCCAGGTAGAAGGAAAAGCTTATACAGCTCTTCAGTTCAGTACCACGTTTCCCAGCTTTTTACTTCAGCAAAACTATGTATTTAACAGTAGTAATAAAGCATTAAACAGAGGAAAGGGAATTTATAACAGAAATACAACATCAGTCAAATTGAAATCCCGTAATTCAGAATGTCCAAAACATAAGTCATCTTAAACAAAGCTATTATGAATACGAGCTGCATAACAACAACTCAACCATCATTACCGTGTTTCTGATTGGAATTTTCTTCGGTTCTGGTGGCACATCCTGAGGAACAAATTTCACTGGTTCCTTAATCTGTCTCCTTGATCGTTTGGTCCCATCTGGTAAGGTTTCCATGGCGATATCAGCCTCCATGTCACTGCTACCTGCCTGGTCACACTCTGAGCATTGCCTGCAAAGTGGAAGATTTTCTATTCAAAACTCCAGTCACATCAGAAAAAAAAAGAAACATATTGAAGTGTTTGGGTTTAAAACAAAATCAAAGGTCAAGAAACTCAATGGACACCTAAAGAAGTCCCTCAAACATATAATATTTTAAGCAACTAAGCAAAAAATGGGCAAGATGTTCTTATTGCTGGGTTTTTTTGACAGTATTTAAACTTTGAAAACCGAGACTTTGAACGTAGGACTTAACCTTCAAGAAAGATGTGCTGTATTTCACAATTTGCATCCTACCATATCCCCATTTTTAATGGTGCCCACTGATTTGTAATGTATTCATTATTGTAACTGCTGCTGCAGTTTAATCTTTACAACAACACGCTGCTGAATTCATTCTGAGAACAGTCTTTAGTGGCAGAGATTTAGAAGAAATGTCTGTTAAGAAAATCAATTTTAATATGTATTTTCCAAGGGAGTGGGTTTTAATCCCCCCAAAAATAGTGAAGACAATTAAAGATACACAAGCTAGAGACGTATATCAACAAACTCTGAACACTAAGTTGAAAACAATGCCTACTGAGTTTCTGAAAAAGTACAAACTCACAATTAGAACTTCAAAAGTGAACAGATGCTAAGGTAAGGCTATTAACAAACTCCATGACAGAATTAATAGCACAGGAATTCATCAAACTGTCTTACTTGGAGAAAATAACTAAAAATATGTTAATGAAAACTTAAATATTATATCCACTGATAAGAGCCTTTTTTTTTAATTCCTTCTCACATTACACTTCCAATTCAAAAAAACTATAAATCCATTCAAACAAATTCCAGCTCATCTCTGTTGTCATATTAACTACCAAAAAAACCCCCAACCTTATGTTCTGCTATTAATTGGCATTAACAGGGATACACACATTAAAATTCTCTAAACAAAGGAGCAAATTTGCTTTGGAAGGAGACAAGCAAAATACATGTATTTAATTATTTGATGTTAAATGTTAACACACACTTGTGACAAGAAGTCATACACATATCTAAACAAAAGCACAAAGTCAGGTATGTACGTTGTGTCTGAGCTGATTTCACCACATGTAGATATTCAACAGGAATAATTTCTCTCCTGTGAACTTCAGTAAGATCTGACACAAGATCAACGCCATCAACATTCCATGCTTTCTAATTCTTTCAAACTAATTCAAGCAGTATTATCTCAGATCTCTCCTGGCTATACCAGAAAACAACAGCAGTCATCATGGTCTGCCAGACAGACCAGTGGCTACCAAGTGAAACTAGAGGGGATCTAATCCTGGATTGCGTAATTTACAAGTGTAACCTAGGCTAAGGCAACACCTTTCTCCTCCAATTTTTCCATCTGTAAAATTAAGATAATTGTGGCTACATCATAATGTTATGAAGATTAATCACGTATCTCTAAAGCACTTCAGACCACTGGAAATAGGACACATGCCAGTGCTAGAAGTATTTGCTGGTCTAGAAAAGCAGAAGTACTACAGGGCAGATTGCAGTCTCTCCCCTTCCTCATGTAACTATGGAGACTTCATTAGCCAAAACACAAGGAAGTCGGTTTATGCAGTTTTTATACTTTGCAAACAGTTTTGGGCCAGCATATAAGTGTGTAATACTCTATTCTTCCTGCTATTTACAAACCTCAGTTCGCTACAGACATAGGACCTGTGAGTATTTCTAGGTCTCTTTAGGACACTATAATCTAAAACCAATAAAAAAATATAAGGTATAATAACATTCACAATATGTCACTGTTTACAGTTATGATTACATAAATTTGTGTGCATAAACACACACAAATATGTATACACATGCACTGCAGTAAAACAAAAGCACACAGACTACTATTATGGTAAGATTTTATGGAGAAATGCTCTCCATTGACCTAACAGGAAAGAGAAGCTTTAGAGATAACAGCATTCCCTCAAAATTTTGTGTGTCTGCTTAGCTGAAGGTTACTTTGTGTTCTTTACTTTTATATGACTCATTGTCTTCAAGTTGTCCAGCTCAAAACTCTAAGGAGATTTTCTGTTTGGCAAGCATCAGAGACCACAACCCTCCCTAATACTGCAGCATCAGTCATGTCATTAACTTAGGTACTGGAAAGCACAACTGGAAGTACTTACTATGATCTGCTTATGCAGATGTAAGCAATAGCTATGAAAGTGTTCCAAAATACTGTGATGAGCAATTCTTACAAAAAGTTTATTTTCCCCACTGTTACGGTAAAAATATGTACTACACATAAATTAAAAAAAAAGCATTCTACAACCAAAGAGCAGCATTAAAAAAATTGAATTTTTATAAGACAAAAAAAAAAACAGTAGTATGCTTTTACAGCAACATTTGGAGTTGGTAACCCAGTCTCTTGGATCTACCCCTTACACCCATAATTGATATAATTCCTGGTTTTCAGCTCTGCAGTGTTAAAAGGGAAAGACACTGCTACATAAGCTCAGACACTTGTACAGAAACTAACTATGCAGATCAGTAAAGTACCTTAGTTTCATTAGGGCCCTACTTAAATATAAATAAATATTTTAACTTTTATGTTAGTGAGGAAGACAAGAAACATCTCAATCAACAGATAATGTACTGCATACAAGTTCCTGAAATTCCATTTTTATGACCAAGCTTACTCTGAAACAGGTGGTGCAACTGTCTCAGCAATCAAAAGCAGAAAAAAGCTAGACCTACAAAAACCAAGCTGCAAAATTATATCATGATGGGGACGGGACTGGGGTGGAATCACAGAATAAAACTTCACAAATAAATGAAAGGTGAGGGGAAAAAAGGAAAGTTATAAACATGAACTTACAAGCAACCTATTGATTTACTGGAACAGCCTCTACTATCACAGGCAACCACGCCTTATGAAGCCTATTACAAAGCAGTCAAGCTTCAACTATAATGTAGTTTGGTTGGTAGCTCCCATAGGGCCCACAGAAAAGCTATTACAGACACACACACACTCCTCTGACTTGGAAACAATCTCCTAACTTTCAGCTCCTATTATGGTTTATTTCAAGATGGTTCTTGAGTTTAAAGAACTCTTTTCCCACTCTGCTGTTTAATCCAAATATATTTATTGAAAGCAGACATATGACTCCTCCTCCTTCTTTTGGCTACGCTAAAGTCACACTCATTTAATTTCACCTCTTTAAGGACAATCAGTGAATAGTGAACCTACCACAACTGGTCATCTTTCCAACTCTTCCAACAACTTTTGACTACCTCTAAATTTGCAAGCATTGGCATGCAGCACAAGCAAATTAACACAAGAAACGCTGTCAAAGATACAACTTCTGTACACAGGTTTTGTTTTGTTTTCAGTCTGGAATTGCCTAATCTAGACTCTCAGATAAAATCTGTAGTAGGCAATAATATGTCTACTATTAAAATGTGCCTTCTACTAAAAATTACTGGAAATGTTTGATCTATCAAGAAATGTCAGTGATAATATGAAACCTTTTAATAATACAGAAAGTCTATGATTAAGCGCTAATAACCTACTCAAGAAAAAACACTGCATGGTTTTGTTGTGTTTTCTGTATGACTTGGTATAAGAACCAATGGTACCAGAAACAGAGTCATAGAATCACAGAATGGTTTGGGTTGGAAGAGACCTTAACGACCATCTAGTATCACCGTCCCTGCCATGGGCAGGGACACTTTCCACTACACCAGGTTGCTCAAAGCCCCATCCAGCCTGGCCTTCAACACTTCGAGAGAGGGGGCATCTACAACTTCTTTGGGCAACCTTTTTCAGTGCCCCACCACCTTCACGGTGATACCTTCCCATCTCACAAAGCAAACGGATAGTCTCAACTCACTAGCAAAAGCGTCAAGAACAGCAAGTGAAAATGAATACCTATTATTAATTTTCAAAAATTATTAATGGTCCAGGCTAACACTGAAACACTTTTTGTGTAACTGCATGATGCAAATGTTTCTGCATTGCCTGGTGATGAATAGATTTTTGAGTATGGACAGCTTCAAGAAACATGTGAACCTCTAATGGGACTTGACTTTGGGGCTTTAGTAAGCACTCAAAGACCAAAGAGTGGTTTCTGCCCATGAATTTTTAGAAACTGACGGCATGAGGCCTTTAACCCAGAAATTGTTACAAAGTGAAAAAGTGAACACCTACACCACTGAGAAAACAGAAAGGGGAGAGACAGTTTGGAGATGGGGTGGTTTTCTGGTGAAGTGGCAATGAAAACCGTAGAGAGAAAACCCCATTATTTTGCAAAAAAATTAGTGCAAACAATGACATTATGATGCTTCTGTACGCTGCAGCTTTACACATCAAAAAAATCTAAATGCACTTTAACTGATGGGCCTGGCACACAGAAATTTGTGAAAAGATGATGAGAAAAGCTGAAGAAACACTGAACACCATTCCTTAATAAATGAAAGGTCACAAAGCTGAAGATCTCACAAACAGGATTCAAAGCCAACACACTGGTAAACTTTACATGAATCTGTTTTCATTTTTGAAATTTTAATAATGAAGCAAAAAACATCTTTGCTATACAAGACAGAAAACCAGATAAAAACATGAGAAAATATTTTATTGAAAAGGTAACACTACAAAAATTAGGAAAAAACTGAGGTTTTGTTCATTTATCACATTGCAGATGAATTTGACTGCCTTAACTGTGTTATGAGACATAGTTTTAGAGTGGCTTGTGTGACAGAAATACAAAGGCCTCGGTTCGAGCAAGACGCTTGTTCTTATAAGCACAACTGGGCATTAGGCCAGAAGCGATTTGGAGGAAACTAGCATCCTCTGCACACAGTGCTTACTGTGAAAAGCGTAAATTTAAGTGTTCTGTGCCGAGTGAACACCACTGCAGCGCTTCCAGGAAACAGTTCTGCCCTCAGTGTTTAAAAAGGAAAACTGTACAGTTATTAATTAGTTTGGCTTGTTTTTAATTAGGACGAAACAGGTCTCATACACATACTCTGTGATAAATCACTTCTTGCAGTGTTAGCAAAGAATTAAACCACTTTGACCTTGAGAAACATGGACCATAGATTTAAGATGACACCTGTGCTCTGGTAATTTGAATAAATCACACATATTGAATGATGTACTGGAAGTGGAAAAAAGGAGGACTGCTCTTATTCTGGAGATAAAAGACAGTAAATATGAACCAAAAATAGTTTGTCAAAGAGCTTCGAAGAACCTCTTTCGAACAGTAAAGGTACTGAAAATTTGGCATTTGCAACGACCTCCAACATCCTTCAATTAGGGTAAGTGATAAATACATAAAAATCTGTGTTATATGCAATTTTATATTGCACTCACACTTCTAGAAATTAATAATTTTGTATCATTATCCAGTGATTCAGGATGAAAAAACAATCAACATGTGGTGGATCAGTACTGAATGAGTGGAGTCAGGAATATGAATCAACATACAGATACCGAATGAGTGTTCACGGGACTATGGGTCTGAAACGCCACAGCTCACTCTGTCCTGTGGCCAATACTCCCCACAGCAGTTACCACTATAACTTGGCCTTCCAGAAGGAAAATAAAAAACACTAAGCCTGTTACGATCTTTAGTCCTTGTTTGGTTCATCTCAGTCCTCAGCACCTCATACGCTACCAGAAGTTATTACTATTTTTCAGTAATCTCATTTCAATAGAAAGAGCTAGTCTCTGTCGGTAGCTGCCAAGTATTTTCTTAATGAAAATATCAATATTTCACAATCAGATTTTGATTCATTGTATTGTCTGTCCATACTTCTGTATTGCTTTTGTATCAGTTCATATCATTCTCTACCAGGAAAATACACAGTTTCCAGCCCATCTAGAATGGGCAGAAGCATAAAAGCACACCAATTGTCAGAGAGAATGACAAGACTTAATTTTATGATAACATGTGAATCCAAATAATATTCTAGTGTTTAATCACAAGGATTTCTAAGAAACTGAAAATTTCCACATTTTTAAATAAAAGTATGCCACAGCATTTTACTCTATGATTAGAACTGCTGGTCTACTTCGAAAGCACCACATCAGAGCAGACAAAAATTAATGTTTTCATGTTTTATTACATAAAACAGTTGTTATGCTCTTCCTCTCAAAACAGATCCATCTGAAATGAGTACAGGCTTTGAACTCACTACATTACAAACAATTTCCTTCTAAAATATTCAAGATGTATAAATGTTACCTTGCAGAAAACTGTCAGGCTTTGAACAGCGGAACTTCTTAGTGTTAAATGCTTGAAACAAGTTTCTAATAAGCTGTGAGACACTGATGCTCACCACGTCTAAACTCTTACCACAATTTCACTAAGACTAAAATCATTACCTGCTTTTAATGTTTAGAAACATTGAGATAACTAATTATAATTTGTGCTTTGTTTAACAAATTAGCATTTAAATGTAAAAAATATTTTTTTCTTACCATTACATGTAATAGTGGATTTAGTTAAACAATTTCAAAATTCTTTTTTGTATACTGTAATTTATATTTCTACTAAATGTTGAGCACGAAATGGACAAAACGTATAACTATTAACTAATCTACATAGCATTGGACACATAAGCTGAATCATTTAGCATCCTCAAATAGAGTACAAAATACGAAGCATATGGAATAAACTCATGCTAAACTACCCAATGTTTAAATAAATATGTATTGACAAAGTGTATGACTAATCATCAAACCTTTTTCAAAGGCTCAAGATAGCAATTATGAGTAAATGATTAAGCAGTGATAATGGAATAGAAAGCAAAAATATTAAGAAACAATTATTTTTAACTGTTTCCTGCTTACTATTTAAAAGAGGACTCAAGTCAACATTTTTAACCACTTTAAAGTCTTTCAACCTTCCTAATGCTTCAAGATATTTCCCACTATACCCATTTTCTTGCTTTACCTTTTTGTGTAAGTTCCCATTATACCCTATACAAACAACTGAAAAATACATGGCCCACGTATAAAAAAACCCTGTACTTTTCTTCATAGCTTAATCAAAAGATTAAACTTGCATTCAAAACAGCAGGGGGGAAAAACCTCCTGAACTCAGATCAAGGGTCCATTCTATATTCTCTCTACTGATCCTGAAAAGAATACATAAAGGCATGTCCAATGATGAAAAGAATGCAATCAATACAGCTCAATTTGTCTGCTATAATCTCACACTCCAGAATATGCCCTAGCTAATTAGAAGTAAAAGCTACGTTTGTGATCTGAGATATAATTGAAGCATGAAATTCACAACAAAGCGAAGTTATAGCTTTGAAATGAAAGAGTTTTACTACCTAACCTGACCTATTTTGCCTTTAACACCTACTGAGAATTGTAGTCTTACATCTTTTCGGACTGATGGCTTTTAGTAAGCCTTTTCAGCTTCGTTGAAATGTAGAACAAAAATCAAGAACCTCCTGTGCAAATGCACAAGCTACCAAAAAAGAAAAAAAAAGCTTCAATTTAACATAACTACTTAGGAAATTTGACCAAAGAACTCAGAATGCCCTTGAAATAATGAAAAGTCAAAAATCACAGACTACATTGCATAATCCAAGGAAAATTAACATCGGAAAAATATTAGTGATGGTGAAAACCTTTCCGAGATTTTCAGCTTTTAAAGGAAATCTCTATTAATTTACTAAATTTACTGGGGTAAATCCAGAATTTGTCATTCTAAGACACAAAAAAACCAAGAGATCTCTTATTTCATGTATCAGCCATCTTGCTCTCCACACAATCATCAAAACCACACAAAAAGATGACTGAAGTAGATGTTTTATAGAAATATTTAAAAAATTAAAAAAAAATTAAGAGGCATATGAAGAAAAATATACAACCAAGTTTTCTCAATTAAAACAGTTTTATTGTATTTTTAGAGGGAATTCTCATACTATTCTGATTTGGTACCTTAATGTTCAGATGAGGTGATGATGATTCCTGGAGATGCTGTACACTAACTTCTTGCTAGATAAAAACTGCTTCTGAATAACTGCTTCTAACACAGTTCAAAACAGTGTAGAAACAGGCAGAATGCTAACCCAACACAGCAGCACACTCATTTTATGAGAGGTTGGAAATCAGCACCTTTACCCCATTATCAGTCCTCCATTGTACCACTTAGCTTTTGTTCTGCTCCACTGGCACAAAAAGAATATTAATTCATGTAAATGTAACTGCATTTAAGCACAGTTATGCATATGCTTCTGCCACTGCAGAGAAGAGCCGTAAGACAGAAGCAAACCCAATTGATTTCCCATATTGCAATAAACGGATCTACTACTTAAAAGTTTACTTGTAAGTATTTACATGTATCTTCCCAAAGATCTGGACAGAGTGTTGCATATCTGGGTCCTAAAATTAACACAAAACCAAGTCTTTCATTTCCTGAAGGTAGCCTATAGTTTCCTATCATTATTATACAGCAGCATTAATAATCACAAATGAACTTGAAAACTAAGAAAATTAAAGCTATAATCTATTTCTACACAGTGCCTAATAATGAAAAAAATCTTTATAACTATTTTTGTTACCTTGAAATATCAGTGCTAATAACCCGAAAATAAAATAACTCAGTTCAGTCTGCATTATAGAGATGTCTAAAGCACCTAGAATCTGCAAGTCTATTCATGTTTAAGTACAGATATAGCACAAGACAACACACCAACTGCACTCTTACCAGTAACTGTTCTTGGTCTTCCTTGGCATCCTTGTAAGAGGCGGATCCAGGCAACCAAGATGGTAATGGAGTTTACAAGTATCACACAGTAGCAGTAGGTGTTGATCATGGTTCTTCTTGCAAATTCCACAACTTTGAATGAAGGTAGCAGAAAAGCATTATAATTACATTTGAAATCATAAAGAAAAAACAATACATCCCAGCACATTCTCCAGTTTCTATACAAATGTGTGGCAACTTCAATTTGAATGCATCATTTAAGTGCACAATTACTTTTTATGGAGCTTCTACCTATACACAGCAAAGCATAAAAGGCACCTAAATACAGTTAACAATAAAACGGCTTTCAATCTTCTTTTCTGAGGACCTCTACCCAGTAAGTAATCACCTGATATTTCAACAAAATGTACCACTGGCAAAAGGAAAAAAATACTACCTGTGCCATCCAAACACCTAAATAGAAAATTATGCTGCTATTATCAGTCTTAACAATCATATGCTTACTTCAATAATGCAAGCACCCTGAAATAGGTCTGTGCTGATGAGTTGATACATTACCCAATACAAGAAATTACATTTCCTTTTAATTATTATTTTACTGGAATTTAAATTTTAGTTATTTCAAAAAGATGAAGCGTTCATTGATTCCATTATAGAGTGGGAGGAACTAAATGACCGGATTTGAATGAAAAAGAACTAGCAAAGTACGACTCCTATTATTTGTTTGTGTACAGGTCTAAATCACCAAATCCTCAGCCCACTGCCATGTGCTCAAGATTTCCACCTCTCATAGCACTAGAATTAACTTTCACTTATGTAACCCGTCTTCTTCATTTAGCCTGCTAGCTGGACAAGATACTGCCCACTTGCTGTGGCTGGAGGCCTGGCTGCTGTTCTCTAGATAAGTGACAGACCATGCCGCTGCTCAGCCGGTGGCAAGAGAAGATCCAAGACGGTATGTGTATTTTGCACAGTCATGCTCTGGGATCCTAGTCTATGTTCCACTGTTTGGCTCAGTTAAAATCAAGTCAGTAGCTTCACACCTTACAGAAGAGTGGGAAAAGGTGGAACAATGCCAGAATAAGTGAACACGTTTTATTTTATTGGGAATTAATAGAAATAGGGAAATTTAAAACACAAGATATCCCAAAGCATTTGACCACCCATGAGCAAAAAGCAAAAATCCTTATTATGACAAGTGTTTTATGCACTCAGCCACAGTAACTAAACAGCAGCAGCAGTGTTCGCAAAATCATTAAACAAAGATGACTACATTCAAAAGACAAGATGACCAGTTAAAAGTTTTCACATCACAGAGACAAATGACCCTTCTCTTTCAGCTGTAAAGAGTTACCTTTGTCCTTAAAGCACTGCTGTCATATTAGAAAAAAACCCCAAACCTTACTGATGTGTGCTAAGGTGAAGATTTCACTACTGTTCAACTTAGCCTTCAGAAGTAAAATGTACAGTTGTGAAGCATTTTGTTAATCAAAACCAAAGCAAACAATTTTATCTAAACATTTTAGTGAAACTATAACTTACTAGATATTGTATCTATTCTGTCAAGACTTCATTACTTGCCTATAAAGTACAGCTGGAAGTATAGACGTCTTTTGCGTTCCTCCTTCCTTTTTACTTGGTTTCCTTTCCTTAGGAGCACGTAAAATTGCTGGTATGTTCAATTTCTATTGGATTTGAACAAATGCAGTATACATGAGTCTTCAGAATTTTAGGGAATATCACTCCAGTCTCAAGAACAAGACTCAAATTATGAGTGGAAAATCGCTTAGCTAGCTATATTGCAGACAAGAGCTACTACAGATGTTTATATTACAAAATCATACTGGGATAAAGTAATATTGCACTAATTTTTTTTTCAATTCAATGAATAAAAATGCATTCAAATACTAGCTTTTAAAATTTTTCTTCAAGCTTCAAATAGAGGGGTGGACAAGGATGCATTTGTCTAGGCAGCTGAAACAAACAAAGGCAAATTCACAAAATCGACAGAAGAATACTGGGGCAGTTTATTTTCCCCAACATCCCAGCTACACTGGTGCTCGACAGGTTAATTAGAAAAATTATCTTATTGGACCAAGCCCTCCACAAAGCAGATGAGATTCTCTTCGGGTTTCTACTAATCTGCAGCATGCTAGCTTCTCAGACAGCAACCATCTATCAAAGTCATTTCTCAGCAGCCCCGTGGGTCTGCATCTGTTCAACCAACTGGAAAAAAAATGTCATGCAAGCTGTGCAAATGAATTCTACGTAACTTTTCTTCTTTTTTTTTTTTAATTTAGTAACATTTGCACCAGGAAATATATTTGTGAATACTTACTCAAAGCCATCTTAAAAAGGAGGGGAAAAAAAAAAATATCTTGATTCAAGAGACACGTTATGTGAGAATCTTTCTTCACAAGTAGAAAAGACAGGCGGACAAATAAACCAGAAAAAGCTAGCATACTGTAAGAACTACTACTGCATAAAGAAAGGATAAGCTTTATTTTCTAAAGAGCAGCACAAACTCAGCAGTACCAAAGGGCACAACAAAACTGTGTGTATGTCTGCATTTTCACAATGAACAGTTTCGTCAAATTTTCCTCAAAATCATTATTGGAAATCATTTCAGTCTCTCTCTGACATCCAAAATGTTCGTTGTCATTTAATACTTTTGACACAAAACATATATCAAAACATGGCAAGAATCTATACTTCTTTCTCCCATGCGTATCAATGAGAACAAAGATAACTGCTGGCAACAGGAAGTAATTCAGATTTTCTGTTCTCCTAGATATTTATATTCATTTCACCAAAATATTCTGCTTTGTCCAGTTAAAAACCATCACATATATACTGTAGTTTTAAAGATTTATATCTTATAAAAGCCATAAAGAGCTATTGTATCATTTGAAGCCTACAGTAACTAAGCACAAAGTGGAGACAAAAATGGTAGGATTAACTCACGCTTCATGTTAAAGTTCATCACAAATGACAGGTCAATCAGTTATACCAAATGAAAGAATTTTGCAAACAAGACTGCTATTACAACAACAAAATTAAGCTACAAGTTCCCAGTAGGTGGTTTGCAGAAGTCTAGATATTTCAATCAGGAAACATTATTCCCAGAGTAAAGCCTGGGTCTGATCAAATCAAGGTATTTGGTCACAGAAGTGACAGACAGAAACAAAAAGGCCTATCCTTGGAAAACCAGGTCTGCCTATGAACTATAAAAGGGGGGGGGGGGTGGTGGAGAAACCAACCAACCTGTCCAATGATTCTACCCAGCAGAGCCCAAATGCCTTGCCCTTCATTTCGCAGTTTCCCATTCATATTTTGTAGCTCTTCCAAGGACTCACACAGCTGAAGAGTTAAAGAAAAAAACAACAGGAATGAAAATCCACTAACAACTATCTAATAAATTTTATTAAACTTCTTACCAATCTAGGGTGCATTACTTTATTGTGGGATTAAGAAACAATCAAACTCATGTCAATATAGCTGAGACCAGTGCAATCATTCAGCAATTTAATGGAACTAAGATGAAAACCTGGGCAGCCACCTATCTTGTAAAGATCTGAAGCATTTCAGCTTGAGTATAAGGTTTCATAAAGTCAACTAGAAAACAAAACTAAAATACAGTGACATCTTGTATATGTTCTCCACACTACTTCAGCACCAAGAGTATAACAAATAACCACATAAATGAATTCAAGCTCTATATTGCATTATCATAGAGCATTCACTCACTCTTACAGAAAAAGATGTAATTTATTAAAGGATGCAAGCAGACAAAAATGGTTTTTTTTCTTCTGGAAGTAACTGTTAGTTACCACACAGCATATAAAACCTATTAATTTGCTGAAAAGCCCCCCACACAATCTCCTTCTCTTTATCATCTTTGGGCAGTTCACAAGGACCTGCTGCTTCATTTCCGTATGTTCTTATTTAAAACACACACCCAACAGTTTAAGATTTAATAGTAACACTATTTTTTGTCATCACTAACCATCATTTTATATGTTGCTGAATTCAGCAAGAATTGCAGCATGTCATCTGTCACAAAAGACACAGTATTTTTATGTTGCATTTAAAAATATTTAAAGATTAAAATAAATAAATAATTATTTTGTAAAAATGCAATTTAAAAAAACACTTTTTTAACCATGATGATTAGTTAATAAAAAATTACACTAGCAACATTTTGGGAGAGCAATGCCATCATTTATGGGTCCCAAATCTCCTGTTCTCAAACAAAACACTCCGAGGACACTATGGATGAATACTGATTATTTCAGCCTGAAAAATTTAAGTCACTAAATCTAGGATGAACACAACTGCAGTAGAAGCTGACATAAATAAATAAATAAACAAACACTGACAATCCTAGTTTCCTAATTACGAAGTAGGATTCCAAGCAAGTTCAAAAAGAACCTAGAGCTACACACCAACAAAACAAAGCAAAACAAAAAAGAAAAAAAAAAACCAGAGAGAAAGAAAGGACTCAAATTCTGTTGTCTCAAAGCCTCAAAAGAATGAAAAAAAGCAGGGCCTTAAGACACAATTCACTCATGAGAGGGATCTGTCTGTCCACATGCAATTCGTTACCGGAGCTCTCAGTGGGGTCAGTTACAGAACTTGTGCCCAGCCGACATTTTGCAAGTTGATTCTGCTTGCATGGGGCTGGAGGCAGTGGAACACAGAATATTTTTAAAAGAGGAAAAATATTTTTAAATACTACTTTTAAACAAAGAATGGTTTGTATCTTTCTTTCCAAGTCATTTTGTTCGGAAAGCAAAATGCTATAAAAGTTAACAGCAGCAATACTAAAACTGTACAATGGTTTATTATCCCTTTTTCTTCACCTTATTATACTCCACATGAAGTTTTTCTTGCTCATTTTCTAATTTATCCTTGATATTCTTCTGTTCAGCCATATTCTCCTGGATTTGAATCATGCGCATATTTCTCTCTATTTAAAAGAAAATTGCATTACTATTCTTGGCTATACTTTCCAGTTTTATGCACTGAAAAAAGTGAAGCAATGAAAAGCATAAAACCAAAATAACAAAAACACAAAACCATAGCCTACAGGTTTATTACACAAACTGAACAGAATGAACAGTTACAACATTTACTTTCTGCTGCATAACTAGCATAGTTATTTAAACAGTGAGCTTTGATCAGTCATGTAGTTTCCAGTCCCAACGACAAAATCACACTATTACACACAGAAAGGGAGGAAAACGCAAGAAAAAAAAAACAAACGACACCAAAGGTACCTATGCTTCCACTCCCTTCCTAGCAAAGACACTGCCTCCTGTTCATATTTGAAAGGTTTTCTTCTTTTCTGAAATTTTTTTTTCAAAAATCACTACCTTTCTGTGTAAATACAGATACCAAATAACAATATACCTGATCTAAAATGAAGCCATAATTCATATTTATCTATCAATAACGAAACACAAGAAAAATTAAAAAGCCAATGAATCAGCACAGTACAGATACAGCATAATGATACTTTTTAATGGAGAAAAATATGCAATTTTCATTCTTACCAAGGTAATAATTCACAAAATCAGCAGTGAGAGCTGGTTGTTTATGTTTTCTTCTTCCATCAACACTGGAACTAGTATCTGAAGTATCCACTGGAAAAATGTCTGTACTAATTCCCATTAACTCAGCTTTGCGCATAAGCTTACGTATGGCTGAAGCACTGCTAGTAAGTGGTCGTGGTAGCTTCTCCCTGGGAACCCAAGCCTGAGGCCTGGTGGTGCGGGCCAGCTCCGCCTTGGCACGATACTGCTGTAGCCTGGCATTGATTCGAGCCTGCAATAAAGAATTCCATAAATTAAAAACATAAGGGAACAATTCAAAATTGATTTTGAGTTATATCCTTTTGGAACACCTCTGCAATTTATTTGTATTTTATAAGCTGCACGATCTAATTAACACTATTTTCATTCTGGAACACTATGAGTCAAGAAACAGTCACCAATACACATATTTGATTTTACTTCAAAACACATACACAAATAATATTGTCCTTTCACTAGGTTTTGGACGTATTCAGAGTTTCTTAATGAGATGTCCCCACCAATGAAAGCAGCACAAATGACTGCTGGCTTTCAGAAAATCCCTTCTAATAATGATAATTTGATGGGACTGTGAAAACTCACCGCTGGAAAAAGCCTTGGCTGACCTATCAAAAATACATTTAGATACACTTTAAATTGGTATCTACATGAGCAACAGAAGTTGATGAATAGCATTTTTGCCATATTTGACATCTTCTCATAGGAACTCCTTTCCCAATGCCACATCTCCTTATATATGTTAAACTAGCTGATTATAACGTGCCAAAAACACAATCCGAACAGAAGTGAAGTAGGCAAGAGAAGCTCACAGTATGTATTGTTGATGACATCTGTATATTTGTGACCATCTGGGAGACCAACCCCAGAAGATCAAGTTGTCACTGACAGTAGAAAAACACTGTCTTGCGCGAACTCTGTGTAGTGGCAATTCCAGCAGAAAATGACATCAACATACAAACCTTCAGAGACAAAACTCCAGCTGACTATCAGTTGAAGTTGTTTACTTGCCTGCACAAAGAAGAAACTAAACTAATCCAACTGCCCCACCATATGGTATGAGATACTCCTGAGACAAAAGCAAAAAAGTGTGCATATATACACGCTACGGTTAAGGAACATCTCTGATTACAAATAGCATCGCTAAAGGTAATACTACAGACACTTTAACACACGTTACCTTATTAGGTCTTGAACACTGATGACCAAGAAACACGGCCAATGTGACTTGCAGACCAGCTCTGACCCAAAGGCTTTTTTCTTGGACCCACAGCAGCAAGCAACAGATCCACCTAAAGCCACCGCCTCGCTTTGTTCTCCACTTGAAGGACCAAGGATGGTTTATAGTTTCCTCATCTAAGATGCTTCTTTACTGATTACATGCTCCAGTCTGAAACCCTTGGGGTCATTTAAGATGTCATACAACTGTATACCTAGAGCTTTATTCCAGATGTAGATGGCATTAAAATGACTAATGTCTAAATGAAATCCTGAACTTAAGTTACTTGGACTTAAGCAATTTTCAAGTATACGCTTCACTCAGGGAATGTATATTTCCTTTATTGATATAAAAAGAGTATTTCAAAGTAGAACATCTTCCAACAATCCATAACAGTCCTAGACAGCTTTATATGTTATAGTCTCTAGCGGGATTTACTTTCCCGAGCCACAGGACTTGCCAGACCACAGGCTCAGCTATTCCTGCTCAGTTATTTGGTGCTACAAAGCATCAAATATTTCTTTCTCCTCAAAAGCGTGTCTCAAAAATCCACTTTCACAATACCAGATAAATTCTTTGTATAACTACATACTTCTTTGTGTTAGCTCAGTATTTGTAAACCTTAATTAAGCCTATGAACTCCTGTGGAAGTGAGCTTTTGTATGTACATACATATATATACACACTATAAATATATATTTACTAATTAATCTTTTTAAACAGACTAAGCTGTCTCAAGATTCTTAGTTCTTAGACAAAATCCTAATTTAACAAAGATAGTTGGACGTGAGAAATGGGATGGTAGGAAAAATTTCTTTACTGAAAGAGCAGTCAGGCATTGGAACAGGCTGCCCAGGGAAGTGCTGGAGTCACTGTCCCTGGAGGTGTTCAAAAACCATGTAGATGTGACACTTCGAGACATGGTTTAGTAGGCACGGTGGTGTTGGGGTGACGGTTGGACTTGATGATCTTAGAGGTATTTTCCAACCTACAATTCTATGATTCTATGATTTACTGGTGGGGTTTTAACTTCCTCACGCAGACAACACAGGGTAAGGTAAGGGGTGAAATCATACACACTTCGGGTCAACTCCTCAGTCAAACATTTCTAGTATGTAGTAAGTACCCGTTACAGTTCTGCATTTCTAAAAAGGCACAGAAACAACTCAATTGCCTCTTAAAATCCCAATACATACAATTGGACATAGAAATGTGTTTTTCAAGCATCCAGTCTGTTTCCATCCATTTAAACTCAGGCGCACACACACAATGCTAACACAAACTCAAACAATGCCAGAGCCATCAATACTGAAATCGAGTGGTTATACAAAATGTATGCAAGTTATCAAATTTGTATCAAGGTGCCTATGACACCTTGTTAAGTAATTCCACCTGCAGTTTTCAGCATTCATTCTTTCAGTTTCTAAGCATTTAATCCAAATAATTTGGATTAAAAAAATCTGCAGGGTCTTGGTTTGGGGGGAAGAGGAAGAAGAGAGGGAAATGCTAGGAACTTATCAGCATTATCTGCACTGCTTAACAAATGCATGAAAACAGAGCTAATAAGCCCTTCTGGACCCAAACTGAGTCTGCACTTACCATTATGCTGGGTAGTATTCATATTACTGCGATTTCTCCACCACACAGGTGCATTTCACGTAACTGAGATCTGAGTGTATTCAGCAAGAATTATGTAACCAGTTTTAAATCGAGCTACATAAAGCTCAATACAAAACCCACAGAAATATTTTATTCAAAATTTTTCTGTGACAGAGCTTGCTCATATTCATTCTCACATGCACAGGTCATTTTAATTTAGTATTATTTTCACCTACTCAAAGATCTCTGAAGAACCAGAAAGGTATGTTTTTTTAAATAAAAATTTTAATGATATGAAGATTTATTTTCTGATCATTACACTACAGCTCTCTCTTCAGAAAAAAGCAGTTATTTCTCTCCCATAACTTCCTTCAGAAGGACTGAAACCTTTACATCAACAGGGCATTTATCAGTTGAGCTTATGCAGTAACTAATAGTTTTACATGGATCTGCCACTAGATAGGGATATCGACTTTGCCTAAGATTTGCAGACAACTCCCACCCAGCAGCGCAGACTCGGTTTCCATACCTACATAATTTTTTGTCTAGGAAATCTTAACTATGAAAAAAAACCAGCATACAAAATTCTACATAGGCCTACAAAAAGTGAAAAAGGATCTAACAAGAAAAACCTTTAGGCAAGCTAAACTATTATGCCAAGTTCAATATATTACTAAGCAAAAAAAGTGGATTTTTACTGAACTCAGATGTAGAAATATACCTAATTTCTTGTCTTTTTTTGTTAAGAATCTTGAAGAAAATGTTCAACAAAATCTATGAATTACAATGGAAATGTAATTATCAACCTTTTACCACAAAACCAAAGTAAGATTTTTCAAGTCAGACAAGCATAGATATTCCTACCTAATAACAGAGAGAGACTAAAATGTACAAATTCACTGCTTCGTTAAATGACCATGCACTATCAATATATTTCACATTTCATTTCCTACCATAATAACAATTTCCCATCCTCTTCATTTCTTTCTTGTTTAACATGGATGATTAGTATAGACACATTTGTGTCATGAATACAATACCTGAGCTTCTGGTGAGAGCTGTTTTTCTCTCTCCTGCAAGGACATTTTACAGTAAGACTGTAATGCCAAGTAGTTCTTCCGCTTCCATTTTCTGTCTAACCTGTCTGCGTGCTGTTTACAATAAGCAAAAAAAGGGTCAGCTATATCCTGTTTCAGAGAAAACAAAGGGGAAGGAACAAAAACAAAGTAAGACATACAAGGTCAAAAGGCTCTTAACAGCATAAACATTCTGGCAATCAGTTCTCATGCTCAAATTGACGTTTTTAAAAACAGCTAATATGTATGTTTCTAAATCAATTTTGTCACGTTGATGTAATTTATCATACAAAGTGTTTTTCCACTGTTTTCATTGTGTGACCCTAAACGTTTTTAAGTGCACCAACTATTCAACTCTGCTGTTCAATCTGTAGTTTCTCATTCCCAGAAGAAACAGCAGAAGAAATTCCCACGTACAAATTCGTAAACTCATAGCATGTATTGTTAACTTTGTGCTGCTTCACTGTGTAATTTTTTGCATTATATCCTACAAGCGATCAGCAATTCTGAAACATATTCAGTTTTCTCAAATGATTTTCCAAATGTTTTTGGTGGCTATATCCCCACATGATTTACCATATCTTAGACGGTATTTTTTTTTTCCATTCTTCATGCTTCGCGCCATCAGATCTGCACATTATCATGGCTCTAAGTTTATAGCAAGTTCTTGCACTTGCAAACCTTGCAAGCAGACTACAAATATCCGAGCCATGAAGAAATATGGTTTGAGAGTATATTTCATTGCCAGTATATTTTCAAAAGTGTAGAAATGTTATCATAAGTGTACAGACTAAGAACTTCAAGCAGTCTTCCTTCATAAAGTAATAAAAATATTAATAATTTGCCTGCCAAATTTTCCTTTACTCCACCCATAAAACACAGACCTACAAAATCTACACAGGCTTTCCTTAAAAACATACTTTATTTTTACTTACAATTTCACAGTGTGTGACAACTTACTTACAAAAATTAGCAGCACTCTAAAATGAGATTCTGTGAGGCCCTGATTAAAAATATTTTGGTTACAGAAAACGTGAGAAAATTTTAAGGTGTAAAGGCAAGTAAATGCATATACCTAGAAGAAATCCATACAGCGTGTTCGAAGACTCAACGTTACACATAATTTATTATGACAACAACAATGAGGTAATTGTACTATCTTCCTATTTATCAATCTCACAGAAGAATTTATTTTGGGATTCCTTTAAGGACAACTTAGTGGCCCACTGTTTTCATAAACAAAAGTATCAGTGTCAATAGTGCATGTGATGCTTGTTTGTGCTTTACCTGTGGTACTTCCTAAAGCAGTAAGAAGTTAAATCGTGCAGCTATGAACATGACAAGCTTAATCCAAATGATACATATCAGGATGAAATTTGGCAACGTAACAGTACTTATACCATGAAAACTAATTCAGAAGTAGGAGCTTCAAATCTAAATTGCTTTAATCATATTACAGGCAGAAAACTGGTAAGAACAGATATTAAAAAGTTATCAGTAAGTTATAAATGTTTGCTCTTCATTCTGATTCCTAATATAAATGTTACCACAAGGAAAGTCATATACCCATACTGCAATTTGAAGAAAATACTGGCAGACATGCATGAAAGAACAGCATTAGAAACGTAGTTAATTTCTCAAGAAAGTCCTATTTGTTATGAGAGAGATATTACTATACCACATAAACACCTAGGTAAGTATGTCATCATAGGTGAAGTTCAAGAATTAGAGTCAGAATTCACATCTGTATTGACTGACAGCCTATTAAGTCAACTTCTGTGTTAACCTTTTCTATCCCTCTTTCCAGACCATTTCAAAAGGTGCTCAGAGTTGGACAATTTGGTAAACAAAGAACCCTCCCTGGACAGTCCCTTTACTCGGCCTATGACTTGCTATTGATTTACAAAAACTTTGTTCAGGCTTCGTGAGCAAAAAAGGCACAATTTCAGGCCATCGCCACAACCTTTCAACACAACTCTTATTCTATCCATAGCTACCTCTTCTGCTGCTGCTTCTGAGAGGAGGCCTTCCTTCTGAGCGCACGTCACATGGAAGTAAGCTCTGCACATCCCAGCATCACAACTAATGCATACACCAGTCCTGGCAAAACGAGGATCTTCACAGAAACTGCATTCCTTTATAAAGAGAGTGAAAAATGCCACAGTAAATATTTCAGGTGTGTTTTGCCTAATATTTGATAGTTTACGTCTTACACATAAAAACCAAACAGGTAGCTTACTCCGGACACCAAGTGTGCTGCTGACAATTGACAATACTTCAAACTTCATCCCTTCCCAATCCCCACTATTGATTTCTTTTTCAAACAGCAACAGAACTGTGTTTAAACAACCTAAACAGCATGTTGGATGAATTTTTATATGAACTTCCATGTCTCGTATTCCCCTTAAGAGCAACAACTAAATACCACCCAAGCAATTCATGCACAATTACTTACACAAAAGTAAGGTATCATAAAACAACATTGCTGCTCAGCAAATGTTCAATTTTCAACAAGTTCAGAGGACAAACAACAAGAAAAGAGCAGTGCTCTGGATGACTGAAAAGCACAGATAATTACACACATGTCCTTTGACAAGCAAAGACTGAGAAGCAAATGCGTGACAATGCAGAAAGAAATACTAAAGAATCTTAAATATCAGTAAAGGAGGTTGTGATTCACTTCAACACTGCACTTGGGTATCAGCTACATGCATTTTAGGCACAGCCCTTTGCAACACAGCGAACTGGTATCTCTTAATGTGACTTGGAAAAAAAAAAACAAACTTATTATATACAGGCATGCATTTCTTGATCCCTCACACGCTAAATACAGAGCAAAGCTGTGCACCACCTACAGAAAATAATCTCCACACAGAGAGTTAAAACAAAACCAGAAAGCAATGGGAAAGAAAACTCAGTGATTGAAGAATCTCAAAACACAACATACACTACCCTAAAAGCACACCCTTTACCTGTGCAACACCAACACGTAACAGGTAAGAAATGAAGTGAAAAAGGGTATTATATTAAGCTGGTTTTGCAGGTGGAAATTTAGCTAAGGAAGCTGTAATTTCCACACCTGATACAGCAAACAGCATTTGTTTACATCTCTGCAAGAGTCATGAATCCTCATCTGTGAAGTTCACTTACCTTATGATAATGAAATACACCCAGATTCTTAGCCCTGCTCCTACACATCATTCATGTTCATAAAAAAAAAAATGCATGATACATTGCAACAACAGTTTGTAGGGTTTTGGGAACTTGCTCCAACTTTTTTTTATACAAACATTTCTAAACAGTACTAACTGCCTCAACAGGCCCATGCTGAACATGCTTCTGATACAGGTATGTTGCACACAGGCAACCCAAAGTGTTTTAATTTATTTTATATATTATATGTATTTTTTAAAATGTACTATGTATTTTCATTTAGTATTCAACGTGACAAATGGACATTCCAGGAAATGAACTTGACTATGCACAAACGACGCATTAGAACAGCAGGAGTACAACCACCTTCCCTCACATTGGCCTGATACATGTGGCTTCTCCACACTGTCCCCATCAGCTACAGAAACAGTATTTAGCAAATTACTGGGTGCTGTCCTCTGCCCAGTGCCACGGTTTTCTGTATGGTTCGTATATGATCATTTTCATCTGGATTGAAAACGTATGCACCTACAACCATCCTAATTTGGAGCTATGTTTCAAGTTCAAGTTGAGGGCCCCCTGTTGTTGTGAGTTTTCTTAAATACTGCTTTGCAACAACCTTTTTTTTTATGAATTCTAGCTTACAATGCTATAGACCCTAAAGTAATTCTTACTGAAAGTGCATCTGTCACTTTCTTAATCAACCTAACTTTCCATTTCTCATCCCATAAATCCTCTTCACTTTCTATCCACATTTTGGCAACTTGCCACTAACTGACTGCAAAAGAAAGTAATTGGCACCTGCAAAAAAAATAAGGGAAATTAGGGGGAAATCAGAACAGAAATGACGAAATTATGGAGAACCGTGGTAAGAAAAATAGAAAGAAAGAGGCAGGGAAGAGCAATGGTATAACAACAATTAACAAACTTCATTTCACTTTTAGTCCTGAACCTCACTGCAATTGCTATTAACGAGAAAAATTAAGTTGAGAAGATGTATGTTATTCTACTACATGTAAAAATATAAAATAAAGCTGCTTGCTGGCAGTACATCTCTTCTAAACTTACCTTGGCACCGTACTTTGAATAATTCATTTCAGTAAGCGTTACTGGCCGCAGTTTGTCAATATCTCCAAATGCCACTCCTGGAACATAGAGGGCACAAACAATATGGACCCACCTAAAATAGCAGATAAAATTAGATTACCGTTATCTACGTTCTGTTCCTGTATTATACTCACCACATGCAGATTTCAAAGTGTCTGGTAGATGTTACAGATGCTAGAAGAAATGTGTTTGAAGGAAAGTACATTAGAAGCAGGGAGAGAACACATATTTGGAATTCAGCAGCTCACACACACAACAGAATAAGGTTTTTCAAAGCCACTGGGATCACTCTGCCTGTCTGGATCTAGGGCTGGGCTACCATCACCTTTCTGTTCTGATGGCTCTCACCTGGGGCTCAACCCCACTTTTTATGCAACATGAAACATATATGAAGATTTTGATATTACTTTTAAAGCTAAGGCAGACAGACATTTTCATGACAGGGTGAGGCAGGGGGAAGGGGAGGAACAAAATTGTAGAGGTAGTCACAGTAACACTGAGCTCTAGGAATACAACTGTGAAGTACCTACAACACAGCATCAGTCAGTCTTCGAACTGTTACAGTTACACCCGTTAGTATCAGCAAAACTACTTTTAAGCCACATGGACAGTATCTGTATTCAGTTATAAACATACCTGAGTTGTATTACACAAATGCCTATGAAACTCAGATGAACAGACTGTTACTTAGCTATACTCTTCTTCACTGGCCATAAACAAACTGGAGGGCAATAGGTCTAAATTTCCAGCCCTGAGGGGCATAAAATGAGACAGTATGAACCCGCACCTTGGTATCTAGTAATTAAATACAACACAATGATAAAGGCTTCAGCCTTAAGTCTGACTTTGACAGACATCTTCATTATCTCCTGACACTCTCAGTTACCAAAAGACAGCCTTGCAGCAGAAGACACATTTTCTTCTTCTTATAGAATGAACACTTTCTAAAAGATCCAACTCTCATTATTACAAACCATCAGCTAGTGACAAACTCAAAATCTGTTCTACATAGCATGCACAACTCAAATTAACTGAGACAAACTACTCTAAAAAGTGTTCCTCCCCAAAATAATCGTTCTGTTTTATCAAAATTCCAAAAACTATTTGCTACCCCTTGCTAAGTCACTGGGTGGGAGCAAACTGTCATAGACAGATGAAGTTTGCTACTCTCTGTTATCTTAAAATATTCAAGAAAACAGCCTTACAACTGCAGAGGTGTGTAGCTACCACTTTCAACCTATGAGCTCCCATATGACTTGGGATACAACTAGACACTTTGGACGTAACTGAGCTGAAATATCCTTTGTTTGACCTCTAGACAGCAAGTCAATTCAGCACTTCACGGTCTTTCCAGACATTAACAGCAAATATATCACTAGTGAAGACTAACGCTTCTGTTCTAACAGAATCACAGAATCTGCTCCCTGTATTCAAGAAGACTCATGATGATGCCAGAAACACTTCTTCCCTTGGCTCTTTCATTACCCACATACTGCAATTTTCCAATCTCCCTAAACAGCAGGGGTTCAGCACAGACCTGTTACCACCCACCTAAACATGCATCCATACAGCTATGCTCTTTTCTTGCAATCTTCTACCACTGTTCAGCCTATCTCCTCTCCCTCCTCTTTGTTTTGTGTGTCTATAAAAAAAAAAAATTCAACTAGGACCAGCACAGTAAGATCCTAGTTTTAGCTGCACTTAACCGCATGTTTATTAACATGATTTCTCATGTTTCCCACATCAGCACGTTTCTCCTCAGGGATCCTTAGACCTGCAAGGCTGGAATTTATCATACTCAGAATTATTAAATTTCATGTTAATTATATATGACTCCTATATCCAAACGGAAATTCAAAAAAGTTAGATATGAAAGACTCAATAGCAAGCTCAAGAATAGATATACATATAAGTCTTTACAAAAGAAAACAATGATCTTGCAACGTACAAAACTGGTGGATAGACTATTTATTTAGCATTTTCCCAAAAAATAGTCCACGATAATAACTGGATAACAGAAAAATCCTAGTAATGGTAAGAAACTACTTAGAAGCCACTAACTCACTTCACTACAACAAACTCCTCCATAAATCTAACATAAGTCACAACACTGACTTATGCATAGTGTCATATCTGACAAGGCTCTTCTCACCTGTCTATTAGAAAACAAGTTTTTACCCTATTGCTAAATCACTCAGGTTTGAGATGCTAAGTGGTAAATTCCCTTTAAAACATGAAAGCTTAAAACAATGAGAAGAATGTATATACCAAATACACATTTATATGCAACAACTGCATTGCTTTGTCTTTACAGATTTTATTAGGGTTCTCCACATCCACAAAAGGGTTTAGTCACAGCACTGTAACTACTTGAAGACTCAAAGAAAATTTAAAGATGAGTTACAACCTTGTCTTTAAATAACATGATACAAATATGACAGCATACCAGCTGTCAGAGAACAAGCTGAGATACTCAAGTGTTCTGCCAAACTTCTTGCTGCTCAGATAGGGAGTAAAGCTCATTGCTGATTTTATTACAGTATAAACACTCCAGCATGCCAGCACAACCCCCTAACTTCATACAATGTTACATGCAAAAAATAATATTCTTCTCATTACTACATGAAAAATGCATCTTCCGTCTGTCTCCCCACAAAAGCAATCGAGGCACAAGATATTCCTGCGGGGGAGCAATGGAGCACCTGGTATCACGTTGTTGCAAATCAGTGGTTTGGATTGCTTAAAGAATCACTGTCAAAAGTATTTGCAAAAGTGATTTTAATAGGAATTTTTCTGCCCTTGCACACTGCATCCAGAACCACCCATAGTTTGGCCTCAATCACTACCATACTTTTAGGAAATATTAATCTACAAAAAAGTGTATGCATGTGCATAAATGTGTATTTTTGGTAAATATTAAGCATTTACTAAAATAAATACTTCATTTCAATGAGCATACTGTACTTGTTTTCAGAAGGAATCAAAATACTTTTTTTTTTTTAAAAAAAAAAGGTAAAACACCCCGTGCAGAATGAGACATGTAACCTTCAGATAAAGAGCTGCTTCTTTGTAAATAAAAAACATCTGAATTCTTTACGGCTTCTTTTCGCTACCCTTCCATTGATTTAAGACATGTTCTATAGGACAAATTTGTATGAACAGAAGGTACACATCTCTACAATTACAAATCTTCACAAAAATCCAAGGTTTTGGTTGGAGATTTTTGATAGTAAGTTTTAACACAGTCTCTTAAATGTACCCTCCAAAGTTCAATATAAAGATACACATCTTCTACAAGCAGCTGCTTCTCAATTTAATTTGCACAGTTTTTTCATGCTCCACTGGTGTATTAAATGCTGCTGCACTCCGTAGGAGTTTATCTATGATAAACCCAACAGCTGGCTGCTTGCTTCATACTGACCTTCTCAGAATGTTTTAGTACATGTCACCCAAGTATTACAGTACTACAGATTTAAACTGCCATTTCAGTGTGACTGGCACACAAGTGCCTCATTTCTATAACCACCTTTATGCGAACTCAGGCCTGAATCTTTATTACAAAACATACACAAGTCACTCAAGTTCACAGCTGAAGCAATTTCAGCTGCTTTTAACAGCAGTTCTAAATATTTTCCTGCTCATTTGTTTAGCTGCACATGTTTTAGAAGCTTGTAATTAAGACAAATTGGGTAATCAAAGAAGAATAATCTTCCTTGTTACTCTACCATCCATTTAGCTTGGAGCAATGATGACAGATGTTGATTAGGGAAAAAGAAAAACTCCATAACGAAACAAGGACAGAATTCATATTCTTTGGTAATAGCATTTTGAGAAATAAAATTTCATAAGTTCACATTTATTTTTTGTGCAACTGCGAGGTTAATGTGAAAAGGCTTCTGCTGAGAAATTAAGCACCTCATTATTCTAATGATTCACCTTTCACATAGGAACAGAGAAATTATTCCAACTTGATTACGAAGAGAAACTGAATAGGTTTGTTTGTGTAATTTCCAGCACCGACGCAAACGAAGAATTTCTTTTATAAAGGTGGTAAGGGGATGGAGAACAACGGTCAGTTATTTTTATTCAGTAGCCTCTCTCTGCTAGTATCTCAAGAAAAGAATTGAACTGGGTTGCAGTTTACTGAGTACAATGAAAACATAATGGACATTGCCTGCCCCAAGACCCTACCCTTAGCCTGTAGTGCCCCATTACCCTTGAGAATTTAAATTTGTAAATAAATGATAGAAACAGAGAGCACAGAAATTTTCACTTGGTAGTTAGTATTTGTTTTTTCTAGTACATAAGCTCTATTCATCTGGGGGAATAAACTTATTCATGATGGCCATATCACATTATCTAGCAGGTGAAAATACAGTAATAACGATAATAAATTAATGTGTTAATGCCCACAATCACCAAAGGCATGTGCTTCTGCAGAGAGAACCAGTGTCACAGAGAAAACACTTCCACATTAAACAAAAGCATACTACTATTTCACAAGAAGAAATTTAAGCAATTTTTTACATGTTGACTGTACTTCGTATTACGGTTACCTGGGAAATTATATATAGTGTTTAATCTGCCCTACAGAACACAGGGTTAAGAAGGCTGAAATAAAATTCGCCACATGATATTGATTCTCACATTTCCTAACTGTTAGACAACGGACTTTAGTCTTTGAAAACACTTTTTTCCATATAACAGCATTATCATTAAAATAGAAATCAGAACTGGAAACTAAAATTTGTTTAATTGTGTAAGAGTTTTATAAGGAAGACACACAGACACTGTGGAACATAAGACAGACTAGAAACTGAGGATCTGAACCCCGAAAGCATTTAAAAAGAAGCACAACTGCTTCTGTGAGGTCAAAATCATTCACTACAAATCCTGACCCACTTCTGTAACTTTTTTGTTTTAAAATAGCACAGTATTTTCTTCTACTTCCATTGTTTCCCCTTTATAAGATGCATGTAGAAGACACGAAGGGAAAAAAAAGATTTCTTTTCCGTACTGTATATATATACCTTTAAAATGCATCTCAGCTACAAACACAGAAGCTGAGCTCAATGTATATTCAATGGAGAAAGGCAGAATCCTGCAAAGGTTATTGCTGGCATCTGCATCCAACGGTCAAAGTTCAGTGTTATGAATATCCTCGTTATCTCTTTATTCCCAATACCAAAATCAAATTGTGTCTGCTATCAGGAAAAAATACAAACTAAGGGAGAAATGCAAGAGCACGTACAATTTAATCCACAAAGCTTGAATCAGCTTATGACATTGTAACACTGTATTTACTTTTCTGAACACAGACAACACAGTATGTCAAAAAAAGCTTTCCAAAACATCACTCTGAGCTCTGCTGAGCTTTTAATGATGGAAGGACCAGATTGTTACAGTATTAGAAACAGTAAAGTCTGTGTAAGACTGGAAAGAAAAAAAAAATATATATAGCAAACTGGGGAAAAAGGGAAAAGACTGACAGATATGGATATGCTTATGCACACATTACAAGACGGCTGTATAATTAAGCGATAACATATACAAAAGCTTGCTAACACAGGTTGTAATATTAAACTTCTACTTAATTTTAACTCACGTCCTAGTGTTTGTGCAAGTCTAACTAGGGAACTCCTCACAACGAGTAGGGAAAACCAAAGACCACCACAAACCAGCAGGTGAAGAAAGAGCGAAGGCATGGCTATATTTTGTGATTTGCTAGTACAAAAGATGTTGTTCTAAAATATATAGCTAAGTGTAAATAGCAATGTGTCTATGAATTCATGTTAAAAAATACAAATAGTTTTACAGTAACAGATGCTGACATTTCTGATTTTTAGAGCACTTAAAGTGTTTGTACTAATACTGAATATCTAACGGGATTCTTTCCAACTCACCCATCACCATCAGTAAGATATGTCTGCAGATTTTTATATTCCTACATCTCAAACAGATACATTGAAACAGGATTAATAAAGCTTCTTTCTCCTCTGAACAGCTTTACCAACTAATTATTGCCTTCCTGTATTAACATGATCAATGAAAAGCTTATGACAGGCCCAGCATCTGAAAGCTTTGTATATCACCACGTATCTACAATTTATGTAACTGTAAAATGTATGGAAAAAGAACTTAATTGTAATGGTCTTAAAAAAACAAAAAACCAAAACCACCTACCAAAAAATCAGTAACACTAGCCATAAATTAGACATCACTGATAACCCTGATCTCTCATTTATTATAGAAAATCAGTTAAAATTGATATCTACATCTTATTCTCCAAATGCGACAGGAATGGAAAACATCACAAGAATTAATCTGCTTACTCTCAAATTAGACCTAAACTCCTTCCTAAAAAGCCCATCTCTGGCTGGAAATTATCAGAAGTGAAGCATACTCTCAAAAATCAAGAACATAATTTTCATCATTCAAAATAATCATAACGTACTAGATCTGTCTGAATACCTTTAGCACAACTTCAATATAATTTTGTTACTTTCTTCCACTACTGACATCAGCAACACCCAGTCCTTAGCCCTCCCAAAAAGAAGCATGGAGTTGTCCTCTGACTTCCATCATACTTGAAAGTCGAGAGACTTGAGCAGAGTCTGTACAAGGATGCAGTGATGTTACCTTGCACGAAGCAGAATATCAGAAGAATAAAGTCTACTTTTCCTTCCTTCAAATGTAGCACAACTTTGATTTTTCCAACGGCCACATACTTCTCCCAATCCAGTACAACAAGAAGTCTGGAAGGTGTTTTTCTCCTCTGCTGTCGACTTCATCATTCTTTTTTGTGGCATTATTAACTAAAGAAGAGCACTTTGGTGTTTTGCTACTCTGCAGGACTAACCATGAAATACACACAATACTAGCAAGGCATAAAATGCAGCTTTCTAGCAGCTGATTAAACTGAACTAGCAGAACACATGTTCATGTTCTACCATGACTGACAGCAGGTACCAAAAAGTATAAGCTCAGTTACTGTCAGAGAACCACTGTGACCAGTCCCATCAGCTGGCCTTGCTGGAACATACTGTTACTATACAGCAGTGAGGCTCAAGGGATTCAAGCCCTGCTTTTCTCACTGCAACCTCCAAGCTTGAGCAAACCCAAAACAGCTACACAATTTTCACCTAGTACATCTTTTTCTCATAGGTCCGTAAGTCTTCATTCTCAAATTCACCTTAAGACAACATCTTCCTAATATTATAGTGGGCGTGAAGAATTTTAGAAGCACACAAAAAAATTAGGTGATTGACTGTCCAAAGAGCACCCAACTCTTAAGTGAGGTGAAAGAGAGAGGACATCAACAACAAAGTTTAATTTATGACACTGTCTTCTACAAGAACAGACTAGGGAAAAACCCAATCTTTTAAATGTAAGATGACATCAACTTCAAAACATCACTTCTTCAGCCTTACCTGCCTGCATCAGTCTCCTTGAAGATCCCATCCTGGTTAGGACACAGTTCACAACTGGGTGTGACACCACATTTGCATGCATCACAAAACCAAGGTTCCGTGGAATTTTCTGAAGCTGAGCTCATGATAGAGTCACTCTCTCCATCAACACCATAGCAACCTACACACACGAAAAATGGAAGACCAATATAAGGAAAGACAACTGTAAAAGCAGACAGTTGTGGTTTCAGCAGGAAACATACACAGATATACATTCAGAGGAATGACATTGGAAGTCCCAAGAAAGCTTATATTATTTTTGCAAATATATTATCTTTAGTGCCAAATTTACATTTCAAAGAGAACCTGATTCTAAGAAGCTATTTTATGCGACTGTCTTCGAGTACAACTGAAAAACAAGAAGAAAAAGGCTGGTTTACTTTATTCTTTTAATGATGCTTGGTGTTCTTCCAGACTATCCCTTAAGAAGGAAAGTAAGAAAACAAGACTTCAAGCAACAAACAAAGACTGAAAAAAACTCCAACCATTTATTCAAATAATATATTAAGTTAAAATGCCACAAGCTAAGGGAAAACTTTAAAAATCCCAATAAAACACTGATCAATTACACTATTTTATGGAGAAATTTACATGAACAGTTATTCATTCCTTTATTATTATCCTATAAGATGCTATATACCTCATCCCACTCCTCCAGTGTGGCAGGTCTAGCACTTATGTTGAGCTACCTATCGTCCCAAGCAACCTGTCAAGTCCACTTTCAGTTGGATCAACAGTCTAACCCAAATTATAAAATTATTTCCTGAATACTAGCACCAAGTGAAGAATCCATGTACATGATGGGTCAGATTGCAGTTTTGTGAGCACCTGCAGGCTTCGCTTGGATATCCTTCTACTTCTCCCTATCCTGAAAATGAACAATGTTTTGGTGTGGGGTTTGTTTCTTTTTGAGGTTGATTATGCCAGAAGTATCCAGTCAACAAATCTGCACTCCGCTTTTCTACTTTGCATTCAGCATCCAAATCAGCTAGAAGAGAATATACAGATGAAATAAAAAAACACTATTTGCACACTTCAGGGCTTGTGGGACTGAGCTTAGAAGATCTTCTACAACTTCAAAACCGCAGAGTAGTTTGCAGAACACAAGCTGACAGATTTGAGACACCAGACTGCTTAAAACCCCCCCTAATATACTTCAATCAACATTATCACTTTTTACCTGGTTTTAAATTATGGCTAAACTCAATCATTTAGTGTCTCCATTCTTCTTTGGTATATCCACTGCATTCTTTATGATTGTTAAGGTGCCTACGCACGCTTAATCACCACAAAATTTAGGAAAACACTATGTTCAAAGTGATTTAGAAACATGTTATTTAAATCCTGCACAGGAATAAGAGTAGTAGTATTACTACTGCAAATGACAAAAAGGAAAATCTTAAAGCTTATCACCACAAAACTGTATTTCTGCATATGCCACACTTTGAATGTGTATATGTTATTCAATAATAGAAAATAGGATTTCATTGTCAACATTTAAACCACAGTAGAAACGTCAGTAAAATACTAAATTCGGCCATTTGTCAAAAACAGTGATCAAGTCAACATCTGTGCTTGCAGAACAGTTAAAACTATTGAATTCTGCAATTAAATAGCCACATGATTTGTTACCTTGGTTCATTACCCACTGACTGTAATAAAATAGCAACAGTGCTCTAACTCCCCTTGTGACAGAAACAGAGCTCTGCATAATAGACTAAACCTACATTCAGGAAATACACAACAATACTGTAGGAACTGCTTAAGAAATATAGTCTTCCATTACAGAATGAGGTTCATCAATAAGAATTAAAAGAAGAAGCCAGCATGTTTCCTTTCATTACAAAAGTATTCCCGAATCAAAGGACAAGTAATGCGCAGAAGTGCATTCACAGACGAGTTTCATTAGGTATATAAAATGTCATGTAGCTCACACATAAGGTAACTCCATTTTCTTTATAAATGCTTCAGGTGATATTCCAAAAAGTCATTTTTTAAGTCCTAATAACACAATCTTGAATACATGCCAGTAAAGCTACTTTTCAGCAATTGCATTAATGTGCAAACACAAAGCCCATTAATATCATAGAGCTGATGAATAATTAAGCTTTTCGTAATTCCTACTGATTCTTACCATAGGAACATTTTCCTAAATGTACTTATTAAAAATTACCTAACACTGTAGAAGCAGTAATACTGTCATCAATCCATATGCCAAAATAAAATCAGTTTCTTCCACTGATGCTTCTTCACCAATTGAAAGTAATTAGGTTTCCTTTTCTTACATAAGTGCCATTAGTCTGCTAAAATCACAATGGTGACTTCCCCCAATTTTTACCTTCATTCTGAAATAGTACTTCTCAGTCATTTTTATATGGTTTTTTTTTATTTCTTCCTAGAAAGTGACATGTGTGCTGTAATTGCTTCCATCTTTACCATATATGTTGACATGAAACACTGTTTCTATAACAATACAAATCTAGATCCCTTTTTCACATAGATTAAAAAAAATCCTGGATTTTTAACTCAAATGTTTTGTCCCTATATATACAGAATTCTTAGTGAGAGCTTTAAAGACTTTTAGATCTCTAACAGACAAGGAGGCATTTACTCTTTTCTCTAACTGCCATTTAGCAAAAGCTAAACACCATACTGTTACAACCAGCAAAAGGGGTAGTCATTAGCTGGAGAAAATAGACTAGATTACCATTAATCCTTGCTAATAAATACATTGAAACCATCTTGTCCACAGCAGAGCTGAAGAAAAGGAAATCCAGCCCATAAGCCCGCTGCCGACTCAGGGTACCCTGTCAAATAAAGCTACAGAATCAAAGGTGCAATACAAAGCCTTGTTTGCTTAAAGCCACACAAGCAACAAAACGGCTGCACTTGGAGGCAGCTTTGTATACCCACATACATCATCAGATGACTAGCTTCAACCACGAGGGAAAAAAACTTCAGTGCAAGGTTTCAGAGAAGGTGCTATGTAATTGTTCTTGACTGAGTAGTGGCATGGACCAATTTCAGTATGCTCCAAAATAAGCCTGAACTCTACGTAATATGTCTGGAGAGTTTACTTTTTAGGAGTAGGGATTAATGTATATATACAGTGAAACAAAACACAGCTTTATGAACAATGCTCTTAAATAGGTAATTAGGTAATGCACCATAAAAAACTTCTACTCAAGTCTTGCAACCCAACAGCTGAATTTTCAATTTGATCTAACAATAGTTAAAAACAAATGAAGAGCTGAGTCCCAAAAATTAATTAGAAACCACTTCTTACACTGTATTTTTTGCTAAGGATACCCAACTATTTTAACCCCAAATTTTTCATATGCTTGCTATAATGGGGCATTTGCTGCTTTTGGGTTGTTTAGTGGTAACAGAAACCAAAGGAGAGGTCAAATTTTGTCAATATAATATTCATACAGATAATAACAAACCTGTTGAACAGCTGTATTCATGAAATAGCTGTAAAGCTAGAATGTGTAAGATGACAAGTCTTGCACGTGCTTTTCACACCAAAAATCAGTGTGCACATGAAGAGAACTACATTCCTGTAAAAAAACTAGCAGTGGAAGTTCCTTGCAGCCCAGAAACATATAGTGAAGCAAAAAAATCACCAGTAGCTCAATTTTTAAACAATAAAACTTTCATTATTCAAAAACATCGAAATAACTAATAAAAAATAATCAATGACAAAATATATTTGTTCTGATTTGAAGAACAAGTGATGACACAATGATGATGTCATTTGACATTAAGATGCCAGATATGTATAGGAGCAGATGTAGTGTTTGGTTTTTATATGTAGAAGGAATAAAAAAAATCTATTTCACTTCAATTGAGATATGAAGGCAAAAGCAGTTTCAGAACAAAACCCTATTGTAGAAATATATCAATTTTGCTAAAACTTTGAATTTCAGTCCAAGTAAGTGTATTTGGAACAATGCAAAGCTAAGATCATTACAGCACTCACCTGGGATGTGAAAGCCTGAAGTCCCTGCCCAGTCCAAACCAGAGCAAGGATATCAATCTATTCTTCCATACTCAGTGCTCTGATCACAGGTAGTAGTTACTCTGGAATAAATACCTCAGTCTCTTCCATGAGTTGCTCCACTTCTGCATGTAAACACTACAGTATTTATTATACTAGATGTTTACTAATTCTGCAGCTTAACTACAGCAAGTCAAAATTGTTCCAAGATGTTGTGAAACAAAAAACTTCAATACTTTACAGTTTTTCACAAAACGGAAATCTACTTCCTGGTTATTAACTAGCAACCACAATGAAAATCCTGGCAAAGCTGAGGAATGCTGCTCATCTAGTAAGCATCTGTAGTGTCAAAATTAAAAAAATAAATTTTAAAAGTTTCTCAACATACTGACTTCATTTTTTCTCATTATCACAAGTTCTAATATTAACTGCCAACAGGAAAAACTAATTTGACAGGATTAACAACACGTTTTTAAAAAGCAGAATCCTACACGCACTTTGTCAAAATTTAGAATTGTGGATAAACAGATTATCAAACACATTCAAGCACGCAGATGCAATTAATTAGCACCAATGAAAAAGATGAACTTGCAGTTCTAGATCACGCTTTTAGTGGCTTTCACTTTCCAATTTCAAGCAAGTTTATGATAGCCATGCTATCATAATATCATGGTATCATTCATGTATCCCTTAATGAGCTGAAACTGGCAAAAGTGTTTTCTACTGCATGACTATAATTGAATTTTTGTATATTAAATCAGAGCTACAGTACAAAAGGCACTTGGTAAGTCTAAATGTACATTTGTCCAAATCTGTCTGAAAAGTTACAATATACAGATCAAGAGTTCAGAGTTTTTAAAAACGTCTGTATTTTTATATTTCTACCACGGTACTATTCTTTTCTCTGTCACAGATAATTACCTCTTTAAACACATAATTTTAGGATAATTAAAACTACTGAGTACAACAAAGGTTCAGCTTCTTACTGTCTCCTTTCTTTTCCTATACTGAAAGAATTTTTTTGATCATATTAACAAAAATTTTAAAAAGCAATATTTTTATGACTCTTGAAAATGCACAGACACAGAGACACGAAGCTGCTGCTCAATAAATCTTTCCATTCTAGTATTAAACAGTGATGAGCAAGAAAAGGCTGTCCAACTTTCCCATATTAATTGTTTGGAATTACTGGTGTTGGAACAGAAAGCAAAGTAAGGACTTGCTACAAGTAGATCTCCCAAGCAACATCAGGAGGTAATCTTTAGATTTTTCTAAAAGCACCACAGTTGTGTAGCTGGTGTGACTACCTAAGGAATGAACGGACAACAAAGAAAAGCATACACAGCTTGTAAACAACATGTTTGGATTCAGTTATTATCCCTGCACCTCTGACCTATTCAGCATTAAGTCAACCACCCGCCCCTTTGACTGGAAAATATGCTGAAGAAAATAAAACATCTTTTAAACATTTCGCTTAAAATGCATGCTGTCTTTCCTTAACGTTCACAAAAATTTTGAATTTGGGATCTTTAGAAAACGCGAGAGCCCCTTTTCAACTTAAGTTCAGTAAATCCTCATGTTTGTAAATTCTTAATTACTGTATCACAACTCCATTTCTGCCACCTCCTTAAATACCTCTTACACTAAACAATAAAACTGGTTTAGTATAACGCTAAGCTATGAATTTAAACACATGAAAGTCAAGACATTAAAACTCTCACAACATTTACTGTTTCACACACCACATCTATATATTGCAACTACAGCCAAGTTGTCTGTCGAATGTATAGCATTTTAAACAGTAAACAAACTTTTTTATTCCCTGATTTTAAAGTCATTGCACTCTCTCAATAGCTTATTTTTTATCTGATTATCATTAAACGAAACTACAAACACCTCAAAATGCTACCACTACAACAACTGTTCCGAAATTTATACCACGGAGGGAAACAGGAAGAGAGACCTAATACTTGCCTTGGCTGCATCTGTTTCTCCATCTCTCTGAGAGGGTAATTTTTTGCCAGTCAAACAGAACACCTGCACACACTAACTACATCTACATACACTCTGAAACATAATCTTATTATAAAGATCATGAAAACATGAACTTTAAGGTAAACCATAGGCTTGCAATAATAAATGCTGTGACATCACAGTATTGAAAATACAGAATCACACAGAATCACAGAATGGTAGGGGCTGGAAGGGACCTCTGTGGGTCATCCAGTACAACCCTCCTGCCAAAGCAGGGTCTCCTACAGCAGGCTGCACAGGACCTTGTCCAGGCGGGTCTGGAATATCTCCAGAGAAGGAGACTCCACAACCTCCCTGGGCAACCTGTTCCAGTGCTCCGTCACCCTCAGAGGGAAGAAGTTCTTCCTCATGTTCAGACGGAACTTCCTGTGCCTCAGTTTGTGCCCATTGCCCCTTGTCCTGTCACTGGGCACCACTGAAAAGAGTCTGGCCCCATCCTCCTGACACCCACCCTTCAGATATTTGTAAGCATTTATCAGGTCCCCTCGCAGCCTTCTCTTCTTCAGGCTGAACAAGCCCAGCTCCCTCAGCCTCTCCTCGTAGGAGAGATGCTCCAGTCCCCTCATCATCCTTGTAGCCCTCCGCTGGACTCTCTCCAGTAGTTCCTCATCTTTCTTGAACTGGGGAGCCCAGAACTGGACAGAATACTCCAGATGGGGCCTCACTAGGGCAGTGTAGAGGGGAAGGAAAACCTCCGTCAACCTACTGGCCACATTCCTCTTAATGCACCCCAGGATTCCATTGGTCTTCTTGGCAGCCAGGACACACTGCTGGCTCATGGTTAACTTGTCATCCACCAGGACACCCAGGTCCCTCTCCGCAGAGCTGCTCTCCAGCAGGTCCACCCCAAGCCTGTAATGGTGCATGAGGTTGTTCCTCCCCAGGTGCAGGATCCTGCACTTGCCCTTGTTGAACCTCATCAGGTTCCTCTCTGCCCAGCTTTTCAGCCTGTCCAGGTCACGCTGAATGGCAGCACAGCCTGCCAGTGTATACACCACTCCTAGTTTTGTTTCATCAGCAAACTTGCTGAGGGTACTCTCACATTACAGTCAATCCTTAATTGGACCAACTGTTTAGAATCAAGACATCAATCAATTCACGCATCATAAATTCAGAACAGTATTTTTATTTGGGAAATGTAGAATACTAAAGTACATGATTTCGCAAAATGAATTTTTATACCAGACAGCAGCAGACCAGGGTAAGCAGCAAAATTAAAGTGCAAAAACGTTTTACTACGCTGTAAATCATATGGCGACTACACTACTGCTTTTAGGGAGAGAAATTTTATTCCCTGCCATACACATCACATTGAAGTAAGAAACCAATAGAGGGCATGGAAAAGAAACAGCTAGAAAAATTTAGAACTTCTCTCATTTAATTCACAGCAACTAACCCAAGGGCAATAGCTGGCAAGTGTACTGCCTACAGTTACGGCCCGTGTATGATATGCACCAGACATTTTCTTCAGACACACTGCAATCAATGCGTCAAAAAAACTGACACCACAGTTGGAGGTGTCCCACTATTACAAGATCTTACCACAAAACCGCTTATCCAAAATGACAGATTAGTGCCTAAAGATTTTTGTGAAAGGAAATGAGAATTATCTCCACACAGAAGTAAACAGTCTGAAAAACAACAGTACTACCACAAATACAATAAGATGTTTTCCCTAGCAATGTAAAAATTTTTCCTGTTTTTTTTTTTTTTTGAAAAAGAAAATAAGTTGGTATGTAAAATGAGAACAAATTTTTAATTGATGATTAATTAATTCCAGGTTGTTTAGACAAATACAAAGTATAAGAGTGGGCATTTAATTAGCATTACAAGTATGCTACTTACGCGCTTACAGAGGCAGTTACAGATTTCTGTGATTTTGAACCAGTTATTTGCTCCACAAAGTTTATAGATGTTTGGACACGTGTCTGCAGAGCAAAGACAGCTTTTGGACAAGTGATGCAGGCCATGCAGGTGATACGAACATCACACAGCAAATAGTTGCATTGGAAAGGCAATCGAATTTCTAGGAATCTCAGAACTTGTCAGTAAGGCAAGTAAAAGTGTTTATTAACAGTCCATGACTAAGTCTGACTCAGAATCCCCCTCTAACTCTTGGCTATGTTGCTCTGTTCCACATCACCACTTTTACAGAATCACAGAATGGTAGGGGCTGGAAGGGACCTCTGTGGGTCATCTAGTACAACCCTCCTGCCGAAGCAGGGTCACCTACAGCAGGCTGCACAGGACCGCGTCCAGGTGGGTCTTAAATATCTCCAGAGAAGGAGACTCCACAGCCTCCCTGGGCAACCTGTTCCAGTGCTCCGTCACCCTCAGAGGGAAGAAGTTCTTCCTCATGTTCAGACGGAACTTCCTGTGCCTCAGTTTGTGCCCATTGCCCCTTGTCCTGTCACTGGGCACCACTGAAAAGAGCTTGGCCCCATCCTCCTGACACCCACCCTTCAGATATTTGTAAGCATTTATAAGGTCCCCTCGCAGCCTTCTCTTCTTCAGGCTGAACAAGCCCAGCTCCCTCAGCTTCTCCTCGTAGCAGAGATGTTCCAGTCCCCTCACCATCCTTGTAGCCCTGTCAAAATTTCCCTGTTCCTATCACAGTCATTCTGCACTTTCATATGACTAACTGTACAATCATTAAATAAACCCTACAGAAGAATTTTCAGGGAGTTCCAGGGCTTTAGGGTTCAGATGTACCAACTATATGTAATATTTGGGGAATTCTCAAATAGGCATTCATAACTCTCAGCAAAAAGACACTTCTATTCAATTTTTCCTTTCTCATAAGTTCATATTAGACTGTGCCAGAGAAAAAGAAATCTATCAAGATTCTATAAAACTAACTTTTAGTAGCTTACTGCATCTCAAATTGAATATATTCTGCACATTACTTTGCAAAAACTTTACGGACACAGAGGAGGGAATTCTGCAAGCATACCAAGACAAGTAAACTTAGAAGTCTTAACACTTGTTATAGCCAATGAAGACCTGCATAATGCCATCAAAGACACCGAGTGTGATTCAGCTCATCACAAATTAGCTCAAATAAATTGCTCTCCAAGCTCCATTAACACTACAGATTAGCTCTTCACAGGATCACAACAGGAGTTCAGGAGTTAAGATGTTGGCACTTAACATAAGGCACCTGGGACCTGAGGATAGAAATTCCATCCTCAGTTTCCTAACTGATGTTAAGCGAAGAACTGAACTACAGCTCAGTGCATGAAAAATACTGTTTTGAAACAATTTTCAATCTAGTATGAGAAAACAAAAGGGGAATAAGGGATTAAGAAAAGCACTTCCTACCTGAAAAGGCATGCTAAACAGCTCAAAAAAATTTTTTAAATTATGGGAGTTACATAAATTAAATAAATGCCTTTTATGCTTTTAAAGTAGTAACGTATCTCCTTTTCCTGTGAAACCTTAAAAAAAAGTGAAGCTCTAAAAAGGTACAGGACATCAGAAATGCTAAAAACAAACAAACAAAAAAGAAACCTTATAAATGAAGGGAAAAAAAACATTTACAACAAAATAGGTATGCCTCTCTGTGTTGGTTTCTGTCCTACCTTCCATCCCAAGAGAAAGAGCAACGACACACAATACACCTTCCCTGTAAGGCTGTTAAAATTCCATACACTCACCTCAGAATTACTCCAGAAGTGTTCCTTTAAAACCAGACTTCCTACATTTATAACACAACATAGACTAGATTTCGAGGCAATTAGCAAAACAACAATCTGAGCATGTTTTAACTTTAAAATTTCCCCATTTCAAATTGTCAGTCAAAATGACAGGAAAGTTCAGGGCTAGCTGTTTTCACTTACAACTAAACGCCACGGACAGTGCCTTTCTCTCCTCCTTCCCATCCCTCTGCCTTTTTGATATAGCAAAAATATATGTAAAAAACCCTTTCCTGTTAGGAGACCTCCTACTCTCATGACCTTGCATCACAGTTATGCAATCAAAATTGTATACTGAAATAGGTAAGACAAAAATACATTTAACAAAATATCCCAAAGCCCTGAAAATATAATCTCTACCTCTAGTTTTTACACAATGTGACTCATTATTTAGGTATCTGTAGTCCATGTATGTCCTGTCCTGTAGCTGCATATATTTGCTTCGCCAAAGTACAAGATTCATGTTTCACCAATAAAACGGATTCATGTAGTGTTACAAAAAATTTACCTGCCAGAGTTCAAAGGCTTCTTTTTTTTTTTTGAAGAAAGCAAGTCAAAATTTTATTAAAAGCAAAGCATATGTTTTCCTCCCACAAAGAGAATGAACGTATTACCTTCATGCACTGTTATGCCACAGTTGTCACACTGGATAATTTCATCAGCATCTTCACTGTTATCTCCAAGACAAACGCAACAAATCAAAATATGGTCCATTTTCTGGGAACTCCAATTTTGAGACTTCTCAAGGATCAATGAGTCCTAACATTGAAAAATGAAGACATGTGGATTATGCCAGGAAGTTCAATTTTATTTAAAACAAACAAAAGATCTGTTATTTGCTCAATTTTGAACAACAAACAAAAAAAGATGGAAAAATATTTTCGTAAGAACAAAAGCTTCTGCTGTCAAAACATTTAAACTCTTCATCCACAAATATAGGAGCTGGGAGAAAGGATGGATACAATCTGATCTCAATATACCTAGAGACCTGTTAAGATCCAGAGGCCTGACAAGGGTCTTCTTTCCTGAGACAGAAACATGTATGTCTTTAAACCCTTTATGTTCTACAAAAAGCAACAAATACACACACCTAAGAAACCATTTAAAAGCAAAAAAAACCCCACCAAGGGCAAAGGTGGTCTTCAAATGTCCCAGTATTCAGACAAGTTGCCTCATTTTGTTAAAATTTGCACCTTCCAGAAAAAAAAGTCACATGGATCTGAAAAATCTGAAAATAAACACCTAACACAAGCCTGACAAGTTTTCATTTACGTGAAATACAACAAATTATCAACTCATTTTTATTTTGTTGTATTGCAAATGTATATGTCTCTGTGTAAAATCATACGATTTACTAAAGCTGTAGCAACTAGTTTTCTTCTGATTATATACAGGAATAACGATTTGCAGAACAAGTACATGGCTCTGTTTTGGCAAACTTAAATGTGAACCACACCATTTAAAAAGAATTTGGCTTTTAATAGGGAATTTCTCTAAGGAAACACAGAGAAGAGTTTCACAAACCAAATAAAGCTGTAGGTAAATTTTAATTTTTTCATAAACACCATCTAGGCTTCTTATTATTTTCATTGTGAGCAACAGACATTGTCTCTTCTGCAAAGTTTCATGGCTTCCATACATTTATTTTTATACTAAAAGCAAACACTGAGCTTGAATATTTTCATTGGTGATATGAAGACATATAGGGAAGTGTGAAATTAGGCATACTAGTAAAAAAAAATTATTGTGGGATAAAGAAATAGTAACTGTTTCAGAGCAGAGGCTGACAGTTCAAGCCTAAATGGCATCCAGTGAAAACACTAGAGATCTGAAAATATTCCAAAACAGCTGTGGCATTCACAGCAAGGTAGGGCCGAAGGTGCCCTCTCAAACATCTTTTTCTCATTCCAAAGCCCCATTTATGACATAAAACACAGCACCAATACTGTGCCTGTGTAGCCTAAGCAGACAAAAAGTCTCATGAATGCTACCTGAAGTAGGTATTCTGCCTCAAGGATCTTAAAATTCTCACACTAATCTATGCAATTATTTCACAACAGCTTCTCAATCTGATACAGTAAATCTCTGCACAAAATTTTCAGTGAATCATTAAAGAAGTCTCATAGTAATTTAGGTTTATCTGGGCAGGTAACTGGAGTGTAAAGAGGGGGAACCTTTGCCCGACTTTAAAGCAAGATTAAGGGGTATAGTAACCTTATCACCTAAAGCTGGGCTCAAATAGTTTACCGCAAGTAATAAAGGTGGCTTGTTGTGATGCTTTTGACCTAGGAAAGGTCAAACACATACTTTGAGCAGTTAAGAAAGGCTTCTGGATCTCCCATTCATTTTCTCTAAACAATGTAAGGAAACATGACCTCTCAAAAAAAAAAAACCACTCCTCATCTAGAGGTAAAAAAGATTATAAAACCACTCACACGGTCACTCTTGCTTACAGGAATATCATTAATTGTGAAAAATACAAGATTCTCCCCTACAGAGTTCAGATTTAGAGGCTGCTTCTTCCAGCATCTTCCTTTTAGGACAAAGCTGCAAAGCATTTTGAGGAAAGCAAGAAACTTACACATTTTTTTCAAAAATGCTGTGGCCCATCATTATTCAAATTACCCACATTTAGCTTACCATTCACATTACAGACAGGAAAATGGTAGTAGCTACTCCTTAACTTTGGCAGAATGATTGTGCAATGGCACAAGCTTCTCAGACGCATCTCGCAACTCTACAGAAATAATTTTTTCTGACAGTACCTTTGACTTAAGCAAGTTATTTGGCTTCAATTAACAGAAGTTTGTAAGAAATTTGCAATCTCTACTGTTACAGAAGCCCAAGGTCTGATAATTAAAAAAAGAGAAGAAAAAAAAACCCACAAAAAAACCAAAACCCCAAATTATTACCTTAAAAGAAATAAACAGAACTGCTCTGTAAAAACAACACTGAAATAACAATAGCTGTTTAGGCAGTGAGAACATATGCAAATATGGGTTAAAAAAAAAAGAAACAAGCAATGACGGAAGGGCAGCAAATTTGGATCTAATGTTAGGATCCCCACCCATTATGGTCTACCTTATGTGAAGACAACCAACAGGTCAAACAGAGCAGCAGAATGACTTAATTTTCTACGCAGACATGGAGAGGGAGCGATCCGGTGTGTATGCTGCTCTCCCCTGCTTAGTTCATGCAAGCACCTGAAAGACCCCATCCCATAAGCTGACCCTACTTGCCTAAAGCATAGGAACTTTACATTGTAGAGAGGGTAGCTGCTGCCAGCTCCTGAATAAGTCCTGTTCCCTACCAGAGAGAGAGAAAGGATTTCAGCTGAATCACTGTGTAATTCCCATTTCTGTGGTGTTAATGAAGAAAGCGAGCATTTCAAGCTATATGCTTTTATACTTCTAACTTTAAAGGAATACAATAAAATAAAATAGAACAGAAGAATCCCATAAAACGGTAGCAATTATAAAAACAGAAAAGCACTATTTACTACTAATGATGCCTGACCCTAGAAAAGAAAGTTCTGTTTGTCTTCTGTGCTTAATACAGTAGAAAAGCACATAGTATTTCATTACAGCACAGGTAAAAATACTGTCTATCCAGACCTCAAAATATTTTCATAAAATGTTGAAAAACAAAAATCACACAGAAACAGAACCCAAGCAATCCACCCCCAAAAAGTAAGTAAAGGAACAATGCATATTAAGGACACTACTACATGTTCAGGGTTAACTACCTGAACATTCTTTCATAAATTAATTATGCATTCAGACATCTGTTTTTAAGAACTTTGCTTCTGCAGTGTAAGAGTATACCGTTATAAAGTGGAAATTATGGACATATTCAAGAATATACCCCTAAGAATGTAGACTCACATCTCCAACTTGATAGGGGAAACAACTTCAACAGAAAATTGCCTATCTCTGTTTGAAGTTCTGATGATCAGTACTGGTAGAGCACTTTCAGCTCCTGAGCCAAGAGAATACAGGTAACAACACTACAATTACAGAGCTAGACAATGAAAGATGCTGCCTATACAACAGGTGAAAAAAAAAATGCTTTTTTTTTCAAGCACAATTGTTACTAGTAATTAAAACAGCACAGCTCGTTTGCAATCTTACATATATAAAATACATAACAAACTATCTGAAATGGAGACAACTAATTCTTCCAAATACTCTGTTTAGTTCCCTCTCTTTTGACACATTAAAATAAAGATTAAATGTAACAGCAGAACTTAAAATAGTGCCACACCACTAGCATTTATCAAATGTTATGCTGACATTGCAATTATTTCCTGAAAATTGAACGTAAATTTTACAGCAACTGTTTTTACTTGGTTCAAAATTTTGCTACTGAAAGACATGAAGTCAACCATTCTGACAACCTAATATCTGAATTTTTCCACCCGCACAACCTTTAGGGAAATGTAATTGTGCACAGGAAGAAAAAGCTGCATTAAACACTTAATGTATAATTTTCCCATTCTGCAGTTCGAAGATATTTAACATAACAATATAGTTCCCAAATGCTTTTAGTACTGTGAGGAATTACTTCATTTGTGAGCATTATAAGCAAACCCAACATAAATTGTCATGCTTATCCTATTTGACTTTAAACCCAGTGTGCGTATTTCTTTACTTAGAATTCTTCTATCAGTGAACTTAGTGTTCAGACTTTGATGTTTGTCACAAAGAAGGGCTAGGATAAAGAATAACTTATCATTCATTATTTTATGTACATGTCACAGATGCTTTTAACTTTTAGAACTTTACAGATATGCAACTTTTATGCTAAAACAGAACTAAAAGTCTTGCTAATACATGTTGATTTGCATACTGCACCTCCTATTTGCTTTAGAACTAATCTAACGCCCCCTAGAGCCAAGAGAAGTTTCTCTATTGACCGCAGTGACATTAGATTGGCCAAATGATCCAAGCCAGGTTATTTAATACACAGTGCCTATTCAGCACAATTTTGCTGCTTCGCTTATTCCTGTAAACACAATTCCAGCCAATCAGTTTAACTTTTCAAATCAACAGAATAGCTACTGGGGAGTAGTTTCCACTTGTCAACAGATATATTATAGAAAGTTGGTTGCACTACCTCATTACTCTTGCTTTGTGAAAGAGCCAGGCTATCATTTGTCAATTCCTCATCATCTGCATTATTCCTGTTAAGAACTTTACTCTTCTTCTTCTTGGATCCTCCATCACTAGCCGTGCTGCTATTATCTTCTTCATTACCTTCCTCATCATTGTCATCCTCATCACTTCCACTCCCATCATCTTCATCATCCTCATTATCTCCATCACTGCCCTCTTTTCGCAGTGCGTTTTTTCCTTTTTTTTTCTCGGCAGTAGGCCGCCAGTCATTGTCGTCTTCACTATCATAGTCATCCATATCATTTAGTTCTTCCATCGATACAAAATCCAACAAAGGTCGGTTCCTGCGCAAATTCCATTTTTTTGGTTCATTTGTTTGCTCATCAGCCACAGCATCAGGTTCAGCTGCTTTCTCTTTCTCTTTCTTCTTTTTTGGCTTTTCTTCTTCATCTTCTTGCTCTTTCTTTTCAGTTTTAATTACCTCTTTGTCTGCTGTTGGCACCTCTTCTTCAGCGGAGCTTTTTGGCTGTTGCTCTTCCACTTTCACTTCTGCTAGTTCCTCCTCCAAGACATTTTCTTCTGATTCAGTACAGGAACCTTCACCACTGTCCTTTGATGCATCTTCACTCCCGTGACCACTTCCTTCAGAATCTGTTGAGCAGATGAAAATTTAAAAAAAATTCCGACACAAATGTACCCCCAAAAATAAAATCTGTTGAAGCAAGTTGTTAAACAAAAGAATGACGCATGTTCCTCCCTCATAAGGTATTCCACCTATTTTTTCAGCTGGTGTCCAAATACTGCTATTTCAAGTGGTATGTCGAGAATCTGTTAAACATGAGTGCATTTTAAGATGGAAAAAAAAAGATGGCAGAATTTATTAAATGAACTCTAAATGTTCCTTTGAACTGCAGCTCATATAACAGTAAGCAGTAGCACAGAATAATTTCCATGTGAAGTCAACTCTTAAAAGAACATTCCAGTTTTTAATTTCTGGAGGCGTTTTCTAAATCTTCAAATTAAAATGGCTACCCAATAGAAAAGATTGAAAATTACAAAATGAACAGTTTACATAACAAGTACTAACAATAGTATGGATAATCCCACCTTCATTTTTAGTACAGGTTTATTTTTCTGGGTTTGGGGGCTCTTTTAATTTGCAATGTTATTTCCCTTATCCCACATATGCTATGCCTCATTCAGTGTTGCAGCTGCACAACAGTGCATAAGTTCTAACCTTCTCTCACTCCTATGGTATTGTTCTGCATGTAGTCATTATTTCCATTAATTAACACAGGCCATTCTGTGCAACAGACAGGAACAGAAGAGGATTTGTACAAAAAAAAAAAAAAAAAAAAATCACAAAAATAAGTCATCTGTACTATAAAGTACATGTAAAACTTATTGAAAAAGATGACAAGTTGTTAAATTTAAAAATCATCCACTCTGACTATCTCTCATCTTATGTTCACCTACTACTTTTCATTTAAAGTATTAGTTTAAAAGAAACAAATCTCTGAAAGTATTTTTAAAAATTAACAACAAAATATAAAGTTGCTTGATCCAATGCAGGGATCAATTACGTAATGGCTACAGTTTTTGAGTTTGTTCAGAGCCACCACCAAGTTCCTGATGCGCTGTCACACAGATGCAAAGAAGAAACATGCTGATGCTTGCAAATTAAAAAAAATCCTTAATCACTTTAGCTACCTGGAGCACGGTGATTTGCTACTTCGTAGCGAGTGGAGCATCAGGCAGCCAGCTGAGCATCGGGCAGTCAGATAACTGCACTCCGTATACTCCTTTTAGGTGTATTATTGTTGTTATTTTCTTCCCCTTTTGCTGTTCTGTTGAACCGTTTTTATCCCAACCCCTGAGTTTTGCCTTTTCCTTTGATTCTCCTCCCTGTCTCATCATGGGGGAGGAGTGAGAGACCGACCACGTGGTTTTATGTTGCCAGCTGGGGCTAAACCACAACATTAGACTCCTTGTGAATTTAAGGTTCCACTTTGTTTTGCGGGGAAACTTAGGGCATAGTTTGATCTCTAACAACACTCTAAATTAACAACAGTGATTCTTGTACATCAATACTACAATGCTGAGGATACTCTCCAGCTGCTTTACGCCATGCAAACAAAACAATATAAAGCAGAGAACAAATAAACGTTCATTTCATTCACTTCTCTCCTCCAAACTCTCTTTGCCTTCTGCCTGCACATTATGCTTTGTGCTCTCCTTTCTGCACACATGTACACACCAGAGCTACCTATAGTAAGGGATATCCCTCTTCTGTCTGAATGCATCCACCGTGATCGGTACTTTTCTAGAAAGAGCTATTCTGTGATAACAGCCATTTTCGCAGGTGTTCTTCTGTCAGATTCACTTTCAGTTAGGAAGAGGCTGTAGTATACAATTTTCTCCTTGAAAGAAATTTTACAGAATGGCTCTTTCAAATTGGCATCCATATCATGTCATTCCCTATGTGAGAGAAGTCAAGTTACTCTCAGTGAAAGATAGGGCCAGATACACTGTCAAATAGTGAAGAATATAGAGTTTCACTGAGAACAAATACAAGGAATAACAGTTGTGAGAAAGGCATCATTTATTTCTGTACACCTTGTATCTTTAGCTCTACTGAGCACAACACCAGGTGGCAGTCAAATCTGAAGTGGGTATCTCTGAGAGGAATTCTCTGGGACAGAACATTATGCTACAGAATTAACGTAAGAAAAAACTACCAAAATCACTGCAGCAGTTAAAAAAATCTTCCCAGGGTTTTGCAGGACCATCTTACAAGCAACTTTAAACATGGTACCCTTTTTTTTTTTTTTTTAAAGATTCTTAGAAAATGCATGTATACAGAGAGTAAGCGCTACAGTACAAAAGTACATGGCCACCCACTCACAGAAGACAGGCTGATTCTTCAATGTAGTATTTAGCTTAACAAGCAGCTCTGCAAAAAACAGCCTTATTTCTCATTTTTAAGTGAAGTCTGAAGGATAAGTTAGTTAAAGGAAATCACAGACTTGGTTTTGGGCTTGCCTCTTTCACTAACAAAGCCTAACCAACCCCAGGCAGCAGAAGAGAAGCAATCTGGCATCATTTTGGAAAGTTCTTTTTTTTTCTGCACTGAGTACTGTCTGGTTGAGTCTTACACCCAGGTGTTGAAAGCTACATACGAAGAATCCAATCCAGGATTCTGGAACACTGAAAGGAGTGAAAAACTTGAAAAACTGAGCATGCAATACAGAACACTGAAGTTATTCCTACTAAATAATATTGTTCAGTAGTAATCCACAGGAATCACGTGCGACGTCAGCCATCCAGCCCACAGTGTGCTTCATGATACCCTCTTTTCAAGGGTGGTAACAAAAAACAGGCTACAGGTGAGGTTAATGCTTTTGGAGGTTAAAGTCAGTTGATCACCATCACCCTGTCTAGTGGTCCCTTAGCCTTTTTCTCCTAATCACACAGCAGACATCTCTGACATGATGACATGAAATTACCCAGGTATCTCTGCTAAAACACCGTGTTACACACCATGTACAATCCCTTACCCAGGTTGCCTGCATCCTGACAGACGAGGAAAGTGGAAAGCACTGCAAAAAGCGTTTGTTGACAGCAGCTTCTGCCCATAAACTTCCTTACAAGAACAGCTCCAGAGTCACAAAAACTCCTTTGCACGTGCTATACCAAACATGTAAAAGCATATGTATTTCCTATACATCTGATGTAGAAATTGCAAATAAATTTAAAGATTCAAAAATACCTTAAGGAAATGCTTACACTAACTAGAAAGTTCTCATATTAATAGCTGGATGTAAAAATAAGCTAAGGAAACCTAGATCATATATGGAAAATATGAACTTTTAAATTGCCAAAGGCAGAGTTGCGTAACTGGTAAATTCCTGGCCACACTTGTCCATTAGATTAAAGCCACAGAGGTCCACTATGCTACGACCAATGTCACTATACTGAAAGCAAGAACTGAAAAGGCTTAACACCTCACTTTCAACATAACTTCAACAAGGATCTGGCATCAGTTAGACATAAACCACTGCCTTTCTATGCTGTTTTGCTGAGCACGATGATTAAACACGGGTAGGCTACTGGAAATTCAACACTGGTAAAGCTGGCAGCTAAACAAAAAATGGAGTTGTCAAAAGTAAAACAATTAAGAACATACAAAACCAACATAGATTAAGATACTGCTCTAAGGAGAGAAATTCACTTCTCAAATAATGTTTTGGAAAAAAGTGTCTAAATTCCATATTCAAAATCTGTGTACACTGGGCAGCGTAGGAAATGAAACTGATCACCGAACCACAATCACACTTGTTTCAGAAGCTATTTAGTTTAATAGAAAAACCAATGGAAGAGGAACAAATGAAAGTTGTTTATAAGGCAGTTTCCTCACTTCTACATTAGCAGTAATTGTATCACACAGCATTTCAGTAGATGTCTACTCAAGTCATAAAAGCACTCAAAACTAAAGGCTGCCAACTTTGACTTGAGTCATTGGGAATTGTCTTATTTACAATGTTACACACAGATGGAATTGATTACCCTGCCTCCTGAATTTGCTTAATGTTTCCCAGTTTCAGACACTGTTCTCAACAGTTCTTAACATTTTCAAACTTTGCTTGTTTGCGATGAAGCACTGCATGCCTCATGACTTCCCTCAGCGAAGTTACAGACTTGAATAATCCATACAATTGGATTCCAATACAAATTACTGAATAGTGAGCAAGAATAGATATTTTTCCCAGAAACACCTAAGAGTCTCACATCTTGTACGAAGGAAGTGACATCTGGGAGACAGCTGAACATCTGTCTGGGACATGCTAAGTCTAAGTCTCAGTCTCTGAAGCACTGTACCAAGCATACGTTCAAGAAACACTTGAAACGTCCCATCCTCACTGAGCACGTCTAGGCTCTCAGAGGTGGCCAGGCTGCAAACAGACAATCTCACTAAGCTGGAGTTAATAAAGCACAGAAGAATCTTCTCCATGTGGCAGGAAATACACAAGAGATGGACATACACACAAAAAAGAGGAGATGCAAGAGAAAGTAATGGAGGAGTAGTAAAGTAGGAGACGATGAAAATCCTGTTCAAGACTGTCTGAACAAGCAGAACAACAATGAACTGATGAGCAAGGGTTCCGTAGGGGACAGACAGACTGGAAAGACGAGGCACAGAGAGTCACAATAGGAGGAAAACAAAGAAAAATAAATGTCACCCCATCACTAAATCCACCCTGCCCAGACACTGGAATGAAAGCCTAGATTTCCGCTACATTACTCCTCTGCTGTCAGTAAACACATGGAGTAACAGAAATCTCAGTGTTTCCAAAGTGAATGCAAGTTCAAAATGCCCACCAGTCACTCCATAGTGTTACTTCAAGCAGCAGACATCTGTACAAATAAAAGATCTCACTTGGGATGACAATAATCCAAATGAACATAATGCCCGTATTTTCCTTTTTCTCAATGGGAAAAAGCCCTTGGGAATTCCATTCTGAGGGATTACACACTGCAGCTGCAAAATCAAGCCTTGAAATGACTGTAACAATTAAGATTATGCAATTACATGAGAATTTACTAATGATTAGCTACTGAATATTTTCTCTTACTTTCACTGTCTGCTGAAACACCCTACAACCTTTCTGTTGCATACCATTTAAATTTATTCTCAAAAACAAATATATTGGTCTCTTCATCAATATTTCAGTAGTGTTTATCACTACAGTATTTTGGTGCTTCACAAACATTTCTTTATACTACAGTATCCTGTAGAGGAAAGCAAAAGTGGAGTCTCCATTGTGCTAAGAGGAAACGAATTACAGAAAGATAAAGATATTTGCAACTTTTCACTTCTAGATCAAATCACAGGTTTTTCAGAATACCTAATATATGCATTTATATACATTATTACACATTTTAAACAGAGCTCCTACCATCCTAAATTGCAGTAATAGTACGTAATATTTATGCAAGTCAGGCTCTATGTTCAACACCAAAAAACCAAACATTTACAAATGTCTTTAAAAATTTGAGTCTAGGAGACTTGCAGCAGAAGTAGTGACAGAATCCAGTTCTTCAAGGCAGCATTCAGCTATGCTATTCTTAGCTAAACTCAGACAGAGAGCCAGTACTCAAATTCACACATCATTCTTGTTCAGGGACCATACTACACTTCTCTGTATCATTTCAGTTGCAGTATATGAGCTGCCAAAACTGAACAACTTCACCAATGAGAGAGAAGAAAAGTAGCAAATCCTTGCTTTGGAGTCCTGCTGGGAATTACTCTACAACTGTACACTGATTTCTGACGTCAGTATATCTCCAGCTGCTCTTATTAAAAAAAAACAACAACAAAAAACCCGAAATATGCTCTAGTTAACTTAAATGCAAAGCTTCAAATCTGTATTGTGAAACACATTATTAAAAAGCTTCAGTTGAGTATAGTAGAGTATCATCATTTCAAGTCACATATTCATATGCTCTGACTCCAAAGGGACAGGTTTTGACTGATCCCACATTAAGATTCAATATGACACTCCTTCAGGAATAAATTTTTCAAGATGTTTATAAAAACCAGAAAATTACAGTACTTTAAAATATGGCATTACTACTTTGTATTATACAGAAACAGAAGCCATTAAAAAACTACTTCATTCAATATTAACATAATTAAAAGTGCACAGGCCTGAAAGCTATTTACATTCAGTAAATTTACAAAAATATAACAGTTCTAAAATCAGTTTCCCTGAAGAGATGTCAGAATGACGAGAACTTCAAAGGGGAAAAGGCAGTAATTGCCTGTTCGTGTGACCTAAATCCAAAAGAAAAGAAATTAATTACATTGTAAAGGCCATATCTCCTACAGATTTTTTTGGTGGAAATGGAGGTTAAGTGATTAGAAATATTTTCTGTAATGAAAAAAAATTACCAAGGCATCAGGACTCTGAATACAAAAATTCAGAAATGCTGATTCCTTCCTAAAAGTACTTAATACCAACTTCTCATATCCTTACTGCATCTCAGATTCCCAGAAATCCGATAGAACAATGAACACATGTCAAAGCTTAAATGTTCAGGACTCAGCCCTCCTAGTCCTGCACAATACCATCTACTAGTACATATCACTTTACATCCCAAAGCTCATACATATGGATACAACATAACCAGCAGGGAGTAAACAACTTCAGAATTCTTTTAATTCGGTATTTATATGACCCATTAATTGTCAAACTTTTTTTTTTTTTTAAACAGCTACATGTGCATTTGTGAATCAAATAAACACACATTGCCGAGCTGTGGAACTACCATACTTACGGGACTTTTTGGCGTACATGAGTAGAATTCATGGTCGTTTTCAATGTAGATAGATTGTTTCTTCCTTCTGTCACGTTTATTTCCCTTTGTAAGCAAACTATGCTATGAAATTCTGAATTCAAGCAAATACTAAATACTGATTTGCAACAGGCTACACACGGAGAGACCTCAACGGTCATTGAAAGAAGAAAAAGAGCAACAGCCCTGACTGTACTGGAGAAATACACATTATGCTTTGAAGGCTTAACCAACAGTGAAAAAAAAGGAAAACCTGTTTCCTATTAGCAACAATCCAGAATTTTGAGCAGTCTAGTGGGGCTGCTTGTGTGTGTACACACATATTCTTTACATATATATAACTTTAAAATCATCCATTTTATTTATATACATGTACGTGTGTAAAAATGTCCCTTTATTTCAGCGCTTCTTCCATCCAAATCTAAATGGACTAGGTACAACCAAATTTAAGGCTATGTTATACCAGCTTCATTTTAAATGAGTACAAATCTTCTGTTTCAAATATCCTGCAACTGTTGGTTTAAGTTGTATTACATATAACAAACGTTCCCTTTTTCTTTCAACTTAATAGGTTATATGTTTAGTAACTTTCTACTCTCCAACTTCTTCAAACCCTCACAACTTTCTCCTTTCACACTGAAAATCTTTTAATAAAGTGTAAAATGTCAAACTGCTGCTGTTTCAAAGTGTTTTCATTAAATTTTAAATCCTATTAAACAGAACATTAATTTCTACTACAAGCAACAGACGTAAGTTCTGAAATGTGAATACAAAGCTATACGAGATACATGAACACAAAACAGTAATTAGAAAAACATTTTGTAAGTAGACCTTCGGTTTTTCTCATATGCTTGTTTCAATTCAGTGTTGCTTTTTTTAAAGGAAAACCAATCTGACTTCCTCAAAATGAAACTGAGATTGAAATACTCTCAAGGCTAGACGCTGAGCCCTCGCCATGTGTACATACAATATCCTAAAAGTCAAACTGGATATCAGTTGCAAATGAATCCTCTACGTTTAGACACACTTGAGTCAGGAAGCTTTATTCATTATTTTTAATTAATGAATGATTGTCTTTTAATTAAATAATATATTGCTCCGAATTACATGTCCGTCTCCCACACTCCATTTCCAAGTCTCCTTTTCCCTTAAATCCTGCCTACACTACTATTCCAGAACAAGGAGATTTTCTTTGGCAACTAAAAAGAATTTTCTTTTATGTCTTTAAAAAAAAGACAGTGCCCTTAGTGTAAAGAAAAGATCAAAAATCCCCTAAACAAGATTAAAAAAGTGAATGAAACAAGCCCCCAGAAATCTTAGCATGAAATTGGTAAGATGATATCGGTTTTACTCTCTTAAATCATTGCAGCCTGCTTCTACCAGAGCAACCAAGGGAAGTATGTCTAAGCTTGGGGAAAAAAAAAACCAAGGAGCATTAGGGCATATCTTAAAACTGGCAGTGGTGAAATAATCATTAAGCATTTTTAAGTTCATTAATAAGGAGGGGCTTGCCAAATGTTAAAAAATAAGCCTTTAAATGGAGATGGGGAATATATTTGCAAAATACACTCACATGAAAACACAGATTAGCATCCTCAGTGCAGACATAACAAAGTGAAGTTATTTGACAAGCTGTCATAATGCTTCCCTTACATCTTACACGTCTTGCATCTCTTTGCTTATTTCCCTAAGTACAGGTCATGGAACATCCAATGTGCGGTTTATTCACAAACACAGTCCTGCCCCTTCTTTCCCTTCCCTCCTATATGCCTAAATTTATTAATTTTATTTTGGCATCTTGTTTACTTCCAGTTTCTGTGGATGTTCACTGCAGGTACAAGAATCTGCACACACAGAAAACACTGCAGAACAAAACCACTCTCAGGCAAGGACTTCCTTCTAGTATGAAACGTGTACACCTTTCTGCATAGCTAGCTGAATGGACACTTTGTCTATAAGTTTGTCTATTGTACAAAACAATAAAAACCTGAACAAATTCTCTTTCTGCTGAAGGTCTTCACTCACAGAGTGGAATGAGCCTTGAGAAACAGTCAAGTTCTTAAGTCCACAACATACTATTATCCAGACTGATTCAAAACAAAATGGCTTTAGAATATTCTTATTTCAATACTAATGCAGTGAATTTTTTAAAAATTATCTCTACACTGAAGAAATAAAAAGCAATAGATATAGCTAAGGCAGTCGGCACAGCAGCTACTCAAACACTTCTGCCAAAACTTGTTTGATAATCATGAGTTATCTGTTGAGAAAAAATTAATTGCAATTGAAGTACTGTATGGATGTTTTGTTTAATCAGTTGTTTCTTATTCACAGCATAAGAATTCCCAGTTGTCCCACTGAGTCACTGAACTCGAAGTGGCTCGAAGTTCCAACAGTCCACTAACACCATTCTGTCTCCCAGATGATACTAAACGAGCAGCCATAAACCAAAAATGAGATAATTCTGAACCGAGGAGATGAGGAAGGATATTTACCTGAGGCATCTCCAACTTTAAAATCACTGTCATCAGAGCTATCATAATCTAAAGCTTCCAGCAGCGAAGCTGCCAAAGGCTTCACTTGTCTCCTCTTCGAACTGCGGTCCACTGCAGGAAAAAAAACACACAGCACTGTTACCAGGAGGCATGAAGAGAATTCAGCGTCGTTAAAGGCAGAAGGAAAGGCAGAACGGCCGAGACAGCCTCCGCCAGAGCGCCCGAAGCGCGGGCGGCGCCGGGGTCCCGCGGGGGGGGGGGGAAGCGACCCCCCAGGCGCCGGCACCCCGCACGGCACCGTGCCGGCTGCGGCCCCGGCGGGACCTCGCAGGGCGCTGGGCGGACGCTGGGGTCGCCTGAGGCCCGCGGGGCCACCAGCACCTCCAAACGCGCCGCCTTAGCGCGATCCACCGGCGCCAGCGACTAGAGGCACGGGGAAAGGGCAGCCGGGGCCGCCCGAGGGACAGCGATGCGCCCGCCCGCCCGGGGCCGGGGCTGCTCCGCCGGCACCCCGCCATCTCCCCGGGGCAGGGGCGGGAAGAGCCGCTGCAGATCACTTACTAAAGCCTGTGCAGGTGAGCGGCGGGCGGGCAGGGGCCCTCGGGTGCAGCGCCGCGAAGCCGCCAAGCCCCGGGCCCCTTCCCCAGACAATGGGCACGGCGGCGACCCGGATGCAGACCCGCGCCCGCCCGCCCGCGGCGGCCGGCCCGCGCTGCTGCGCCTGCGCACCTGCCCGCCGCCGGCCCCCGCGGCGCATGCGCCGTCCGGGCGCGCCTGCGCGACGCGGGGTGAAGCCGAGGAGCGGGCAGCGCCCGTCGTCCGCCCGGCGCTTCCCGCCTCTGCGAGGGCCGCGGCGGGGGTGGAGCTCGGAGTGTCCCGGGCAGCGCGGGGAGCTGCGGTGTCGGGGCGTGCGGGGATCCCGGGAGTCAGGGGCACTTAACGCCAAGTCCAGTGCAGACCCGTTTATTTCCGGGGGGGGGGGGGGGAATGTCCCAGGATCTCAGTTTTTAGGGAAAACGGCTTAAAACCCAGTCTGGCGCTTCCTCTGATTCCCGTGTGGGAGTGAAGCCGTTTAAGCACCGTTCCAAGAGCTGGGTTCCTTGTGGACTTCATTGCATTGTCAAGCTCATTTTTGCACTCTTGAAAAACGGCATTGCATGTGGGAAGAAAAGAAAAACCAGGGGCTTTTGTGTGACCACAGGAGCCCAGGAGCTAAGCGCAAAACCTCCTGGTGAGAGATGGACGGCAAAGTTAGGGCCTCAAGTTACATCAGGGGAGGTTTACATTGCATATTAGGAAAAATTTCTTTACTGAAAGAGTGTCCAGGCACTGGGACAGGCTGCCCAGGGAGGTGGTGGAGTCACCATCCCTGGAAGTGTTCAGAAAATGTGTAGATGTGGCACTTCAGGACATGGTTTAGCAGACGTGGTGGTGTTGGGGTGATGGTTGGACTTCATGATCTTAGAGGTCTCTTCCAACCTTAATGATTCTATGAAGAAGAGCGGTGCCTTTTGCAAAGGAGTCCCAACACCACCCCAGCTGCGAGAGCCGGCCCCTGCGCATGCGTGGTAATGCCAGTTCCCCGCCTCAAAGCGCCACAAAACCTTTATGAGGTGTTGAAAACAGACGAGGGAATAATCTGTTACTTAGCTTTTTCCCCAAACTAGTTGTGGTAACTAGAAGTACAGGCACATCTTAACTCATACTGGTATGACTTCAAGAGCTCGAGGACCAAGAACGGTGATAAACATGCCAGCTTGCAACCGAACATTATTGGAAGATGTGTGTTCAACGGTGGACAAATGCAAGTAGGGTCAAACTAGTTCTGCGATGAAGCGTGGAGGGAAGGTAACATTTGGCAAGCACGGACCCATGACAAGAGCCTGCGCTACATTCAGCACAGCTCTGCGTGTATCAGCCATGAAAGCCTTCCCAGAGCCAAAACGCCTCTTGGTATCGCAAGGACAGGTAGTGCGTTGTGGGTGGTTTAGTCTTTTTTTTTAAATAGCGCATAGAGATGGCCGGTTAATAATTATGCATCTGAAATACTTTCAGTAATAATTTTGTTTCCAATTTTGAGTATTTTGGAAGGGCGGAAAATTCCAAAGAAAAATGTGAGTTCTGTGTTCATTCTGTGCTTGAATTCCCTAGGGTTTTTTACAGCACATTATCACATCACTAGTTGATGTGTTCACACAGGCACCTCCTGTTTCCTCCCCCAATTCTTTGGCTACATCGGTAGCCTGATTGCACAATGAACCCCTGAATCTGGTTTTGCCAGTCTTACCCAACTATGCTACCGGCCCATGCAGTCTAGTCTTTCCTTCAAAACTCCAATCAGCTTCCATGTTCCAGCAGGAGTTGCATACATCTTAGCTTTTCACTCTTTAGGAGCTTTTTTCCCCCTTTAACTGGCATCTCCATCCTACTTTCTCTGCACACACAATTTCAGCCTTAATAGGACACGTAGCAGAGCTCAGATCCCTTCATTTAGACTCTGCAGATCTGTGCCAACGTGCACAGCAACGAGTTCTGCAGAACCCCCTGCCTGCCAACGGACAAGCCCCTGATCTTGTCCCGTACACGGTGATTGGCAGGACAACTCAATCACCTGTAAAGGGAAGGAAAAGTAAACAGAACTGACCCCAGATTTCGCTTTCTATAGGAGAGCAGACTGAGGGGCACAGACAGCTTTGAAGAATGAGGGCTTTCAGCACGTAATGCAGACAAGGGGAGGGGAGCGCCACGCAGAGCAGTGGAGGAACTTCCGATTCCTTTGAACATGAAAGTCAAAGCAGATGTAGGGACTGTTTGGCTTTCAGTTCAGCCCTCTGGGGCAGCCTGCAATGCTGGGATTATTCCAGTTTCTGCCTACGCAGTTCTGGCAAGAATAGGTGATCAAGCAGAAGTTAATTAACAGCTGCCCCTGCTCCTCATCACTACCTCACATTGTGCAACTGCTTCTTCCTCCTTCGCTCTTTGTACTCTATCCAATGACTTGAGCCCTCTCAGCTCTTCTTACTATTTCTTGTCCCAAATCTTTCTTTTTATTCTTCCTCTCCTTTTTCCCCTCTCCAAAGGAATATTCACACTTACTTTTATTTCTGAAAATAGCATGCACATGTTCTTTGTTATCTTCAGTAGTCAGCTTACATAGTCGCCCTCATTCCTCAACAGAAAAAAAACACATCAATAAAATGAAAAGAACTGTGAAGTACCTAAAATGTATTCACTGTTTCCCTAAACTTCTGTGCACTACAAACATAGGGCTTACCAACACATCCTCCAAGTTTAGTAATTAGAAGTAAATAAAACATACAGCATAGAAACTACCTAGAATTACCAGTTTATCTTTTGGTCATTATTCTTTGGTCATTATTCTTCTTCTATTAAAACATCTACTAAAATATAAGTTCCCCTTGGTAGATGTTAACCTCCTTTAGTGGAGTCAGACTATTATTTCAAATAAGGGGAAAAGAAGGGAGAATTCATGCTCCAAATGAAAGAAGCCTTTAGAGAGAATGTCTGATCCCCTTATTTCTGCAAGGCCTTTGCCAATCTCAGCAGATAATCAAGGATGTTGAAATGTACAGTTTCCTTTTTGGTTGAAGAAATGAGGTATTAACTGGCACACTGCTGGGAGCTGGGCACTGTATGACATTGCTATATCCATTAAATAGTTTGTAAGTGTTGTCAGTTTAGCACCTTTAAGTACTACCCTCATACACATACAAAAAAATTATCTTAAAAGGTCATTTTTACAGTGAAATTATGAAAAGCTGAAATATTACATCGAGTATGAAAATGTCATGGCAGCTCCATCACTAACATAATACCTAAAAAAATGCCTAGAAATATTTCAGTGTATCAGGTCATGTCAAACACGTCAGGTCTTTCAATTATCTCAGCATTCCAGTGGTTCTCTTCAGGTCGAGCCTTCAGTGCACAGCCTGTTGCAAGAGTAGGTGTCTGAATCTCCATTTCAATGCTGCTCTTCAACTGCTGGAGAAAGAGAGAAAATAATATCTTCTGACTGTGCTTTTGCCCTAAGAAAAAAAGGAATCTTTGTTGTGGTTCTGTAAAGACCATTTTAGGAGGAGTTATACAATAGCAAGTCAGCAGAGAATACAGTCCCATTCACATAAATTACCTTAAAAATATCATTCTTAGCTTAATGAAAGTGTCAAGTTTTCAAAGAAAGAAATACAATAATACATTTCCTCACCTAGGGAATAAACTCAAGAGTAAATACGTTTTTAACTCATCCATCAACTGTGAATGGAGAAATAATAGTATCAAATCCTGTGTCTATTTTTTTTTCCTGTCAGTGAGCAGACAGTTAAAGCCGTGACCTACCTGTCTGAATCCAAAGAGCAAACTCTTTTTTTGTCCATCAAAACAACACCATCTATAGTAGGGAGACTGACCTCTTCAAAAATCTTTCCAAAGAGAATTGTTCCGGCTTTCACTCTCTAACTGTGCTTTAACAGGAAGCACCTCTCTCAGCGATCTCTGCTCTTTTGTCTAGTATTATATGGTAACATATAAAGAGAAAAAGACTGAATCAGATGTCCTTCCTGGTTTAAATTGCAAAGGGAGGAAATTCAGTATCCATATCTGAAATCTCTGAAAAATAAGACTTTGAAATAATAGACTGCAGACTGCTACAAGGTCTACTGCAGTCAAATGCTGCCAGAGAATGTTCCCATCAGATATTAAGATATTTCTTGTGCTCCCTAGGCCACACTCAGTTTTTTTGATTATGTGGTACACGTGGTGTAAAAGAGTCCAGGTAAAGTAAAAAATAACAGCATATGTGTTCAATACAATAGCTTTCTGTACTAAAGAAATATATATATACAAAGATTGAAAAGGTTAAGAAATATTAGAGTTAGGGCTACCTATATCTTTAGTCATGTGTGAATTGTTATGCTAAGTAATGTGTGTCTTTTTTTAGGATTAGGCAGAGATGGGTCCTTCTCCCTCTTTTACTTCCTGATACAGGATGAAGGTGTTAAACCCTGGGATCTTCCTGCCTTTACCCTAGCTCTGTATGCTCTATATGCCTACCTCCTTTTCAGCCACTGTGAGACCACCCCCCATCTCTCATGCCCATACAAAGGACATCAGCCTCAATTCAGACCTCACTGCAGATCCCGCCACAGCAGTTAAGTCTGAAAGCTTCAATACAAAACATATCTCACATGCAGCTTTCCTGTCTCTCCGTTCAGCTAAAATTCTTGTCTAGGCTCATCTCCCTGCACATTTACATCAATGTTCCTTTCTCTAGTTTTCAAAACTGCAGTTCTGATGTTGCCATATCTATTGTAATGATTCTTCTTAGCTTCTACCACATTCCTTTTCCATTTTCATCCCTCCAGTGAATTCCCCTCTGCTGCATCAGTCATAAATTTCTTGGGTTTGATTTCAGTACATTCACAGTTTACTCTTTCTTTTATCTGCCATTTCTTTACGGCAGATGACATTTGCCATGCAAACGTGTTTAACACAATGTATTGGCTTCCTGTTCTCTGTTAAATTTTCAGACAAGTTTGGGGATTTTTTCCAGGCATCCTTCATACTTCAAGTGTATTCCATGTAGATACCTGCAAACTCAGTTCATTTTTCTTCTCAAAATACGCTCCTACCACCATTCTCCCGAAAAATGTTGTAAGGTCCAATGGATACTGTTTCTCACGTTGTCTCAGAGTTTACTTGAGTATTACTCTGCTATAGCTGTCTGTTTCTGTTTCTTGTTCTATGCTTGTATTTCCAGTCCATTTGGGGCAGATTTAATATTTCCATTTTTTCATTGTTTTTCTGTCTGTGATTTATTTCAGGTGTAGCAGAATTTTGAGTCATGATTAAACCTCCTAGACATAAAAGCTGCAGAAGGAATATTAGTAATTGTTATCATGTGACTTTCAGATACTGAGCTCAAGTAAGCTGTTCTTTTTGTTTGTGAAGTACATATGTTTAATAATAATAACGAATTATGAAATTATTAGACTGTAGAGGTGCGTACTGGTTCAGGTTAAGGGTCTATCTAGCCTAAGTGGACAGTCAGAGAAAAGCAGGAATGGAGCAAGTATATATGATACTATCTATTGATCTCCCAACTTCCAATTATTTTCAGCTTTGGCAATTTCTTCATCCTGATGTGGTTTGTCCATTTAGTGGCCTGTAATGAGTATTTTTTCAAGAATCTTTCTTCTAAGAACTTGTCCATTCTCTCTTGTAACCCATGTAGATTTGTTTATTATCATAACATTATCTGGCACAAAATTCCACAGATCTACCACCTCATGTATGAAAACAACCTTTCTTTGTTTGTTCTGAACCTGTCTGCTGTCATCTTCTGCTATATCTCCTAAGTCATCTCTTTCCCAGGCTGAAGAATCCCAGCCAATCCAGTCACTGCTGATACTGTGACTGATACAGACTTCCATTTCTCCAATTACCCTTGTTTTCCTTCCATGAATCTTTTCCAATCTTTATAAGTAGCCTTTCTGTAACGAGAGGACAGCACTGAAATACAGGCAAATACTGCATTTATTCAGTTGAATAATAATGTTTTCTGTTTTGTTCTCTATTATTTCCCTAGTAATTTTTAAGACTTTTTTTTTTCTTGGGACATGGAGTGAGCACTGACTGCACTGAACTGACACTTCCATAAAACTAGTGTAATCCCAAGGTCTTTTTCCTAAGTGGAAACAGTCAACTCAGAGTCCATCATTTGATCTGTGAAGCTAGAATTGCTTTTCCTCAGCAGCATTGATTTCTTTACATTTATCTACACTGCATTTCACTTGCTTTGCATTTATGTAGATTGAATTTCATCTGCTGTTTTATCTACTGTCCAGTCAAAGAAGAGTTTACACCATTAGTAGCCGAACTGTCTCATACCTGAGTTCTTTCAGAGTTTTTGTGATAGTGGTGGTTTCCTAGTATTTTATCAGAGCATTTCATATTTTTTTCTTAATATTTTATCTGTAGCTGCTTCCACAATAACTTCAAATTCAGACAGATTGTCTGCTGAGCCCTTTTCCTCCAGAGAATAGCACTCTATTATGGGAGTATTGTAATTTCTTTTCCACAGAAAATACTCATGGAAAGAATTCATCTCCCTAAGTACATTTCATACAAATCATCCGCTGGCCCAATGGATGCTGGCATATTTTTTGCTGTGTTTGAAATATGACTTAGTACTAACTTTGATTCTTTTATCTTGTTGATCCTCAAGTTATTTTTACATTCTGCCTAATTGATCATATTTTTACATTTAATCTATTAGAGCTTATGATACTTTTTATTTTCTTGTTTTAAATACAATTTAAAGGATTCCTTCCTGTTTATAGTAGTCTCCTTGACTTTCCTGGAAAGTGATTTCAGCTTCCTTTTATAATGTCTCTTCCATTTCCACAGGTGATAAGCACTAATGCTGTGATTCCAGTACAATGTTCTCCAGTAGCTACATGCCTATGCAGATTTAATTCCTTGGACTGTTCCTTTTGGATATCTTGTTAAGAAGCTTCGTAATTTCCTGTATGTCCCTTTTGAAGTAGAGCACAAGAAGTGTGGATTTTTGAGATCTGTCGCCTTTGTAGGAATGCTGAATAAGCACGCGATCACTGCTGGAGAAGAGCAATTTAGCAGTTGCATTTTTATTAGATGCTGCTAGTTGCTCGCTATGAAGTCAGTGTCTGTGTTTTTGGATGTGGGTTCACTAACCACTTATTCCATGAAGGAGTCATTCACAACATCTACTGTTTTCATCTCCACTTGTATCTCAGTAGCATGTTCATCCAGTCTGAAGGGGGGTAACTGAAGTCCCTCAGTACAACTGCTACCTTCCTGATTTTTCTCAGAATATTGCAGTCTGTGTTGCCATCCTTTCCGAGTGGTTACTAAGAGAGACCTAGTACCACCTCTGTCCAGTTCAGGCCTGGAATTTCAATCCATAGAAATTCAGTGAGGTGGTTAATTTGTGGATTTTATTTGATTCTGATTTCCTGAATGTATACTATGTCTTTGCCCCAGGCACAGTTTATTGTATCATGTCGTGTATATTTTCTGTCTTGATATTACCATATGCCACTGATTTTCTTCTTCCCACTAAATTTCCAATGCCTGCTATGTAATTTTTTTAAGTAAGGGAGAACATTCATGTTTCTCCATTTTATTTCTTATACTTCTAGCATTTGCCTATAAGCGTGTGTACCTCTGTTTTGTTCCCATCTTGCAAACTCTTTTAAATAACATTCAGTTAGTTTCCCATTTCCTACCTGAGTATTTACATCTTTTGGCCAATCCTTAGATTGGAGGATTGGAGGATACAGAACTTCCAAGTTTTTCTTTTCAGCAGCATTGCCATTTCAGAGCCACGTGCTCTTGTGCATTTGTGAGCTCTTTCAGTCTCCAGTTTAAATGCTCAGTTATGACTTTCTAGATTTTAAGTGTAAAACTTAAAATCACACAGTGTCACTTGTTGTTAGGAACCTGCACCAACAGGCTTTTAACTCTCCCAGGGCAGTCTGGGTGTCAGGGTGCCACACTCAAGACCAGCCCTGTGACCTTGGATCAGACTCCAGAGAAAGAATTGTGTGAGTGTCCTGGTTTCAGCTGCGATAAAGTTAATTTTCCTCCTAGTAGCTGTTGTGTTTTGGATTTGGTACGAGAAGAATGTTGATAAAACTGATGATTTTAGTTGTTGCTAAGAAATCAAGGACTTTTTACAGTTTCTCACATTCAGCTAATGAGCAGGTGCGCAGGAGCGGAGCTAGCCCAAGCTGGCCAATGGCAATATTCCATACCATAGACATCACGCTCTGTTTATGAATGGAGTTGGCCAGGGAGCAGGAATTCTCTTTTCTGGCAGTTTCAACTATGCTTTTTTGGGAGGGGAGTTCGAACTTTTCTGTGAGTTTCTTCGTTTTTTTGAGAGTTCTGTGAAATTTGTGAGTTCTGGGCTCCGCAATCGTTGCTTGGGGACTGGCTGCTAACTGGCTGTCGGGTGGTGAGAAAATTGTATTGTGTATCGTTTGTTTTGCATATTCAGTAGTTGTTGTAGTAGTAGTAGTAGTAGTAGTAGTTCTTTTGTTGTCTTATTAAATTGTCTTTATCTCAACCCACAAGTTTTACCTTTTCTCCAGTTCTCCTGCTGAGGGGAAGGGAAGGGGTGAGCGAGAGGCTGTCTGGTGCTTAGTTGCCAGCTGCCGGGTTAAACCATGACAGTGAGAAAGAGCTGGGAGAAGTCTTGCTGGGGGTGCTCTGCAGCTCTGGAGCTGAATTTAAGCTCAGGTCTTACCCATGGTCCCTGCCTGAACAACATTGTATTGCCTTGCCTGATCTTACCAGCATCTTGCCTGATCCTGGCTTGACCATAGACTTGCCTTATCACTACGACCTGGCTGGTAGTCATCAAACCACTGGCTGACCCTGGTTACCATCACCAGACCTGCTCTCCTCTTATTCTTTGGGTACCCTGGCACTCTGCCCTCCCTGCCTTGCTGTCAGCACCAGCTCCTCATTCACCTTCCCTTATGGAGCAACTCCCTCTTGCAGCTCCCTGACACCTCGTTCAGATGAATTTCAAAGTGCTCCCTGTATTCTGAAACTGTTCTCGATTCATGATGAATATTAATTCTTCCTACTTATGTTATCCAGTAACGGTAGTAAAAAATCTGCCTTTCCACCTATTCCCATGGTCCCAAGTAGGGCAGGAAGCATTTTACAAAATCCTGTCATAGAAAGGTTAGTCTTTAGCTTCCTTGTTTGCTTAAATGTTCTTCCCTTTGTCAATAGTACTGGTGCACCACAGCCAATTACTCCTTCACAGCACTTCTTAGGAGCCCATCCAGACTCCCCAAGGGGGTTTGCCACCTGGTAGTCGCCATGCAAGCCTGCAAGCCTCTTGGGGTCACAAACCCAGCCATCTATATGTGCAATGACAGATTCTCCCACCAATACAACCTTTCTCTTCCTCATTGTTGGAGAAAGAAATTAGGTGCAATACAAGTAAAGAATGTCATTCCGTTCTTTTTTAACAATCGAGGCTCGCTCCCTCTTAACAAGATCTGAAAGACGTGAACATAAGCCAGTGATTCCCACTGATTTCAGTGGGCTCTGGCTCACGCTTTTAATGATGAAGACTGATAGACTTTTTCCAGACGCAGCCTTTCATCCTTCAAACCATTCCATTTTTCTGAAAAAATCTGGGATGTAAAGAACATCTGCCACAATGAACATAAAAAGCACAGACCTGCTGTTACTAATGGGAAGTATTCTAAGGGCTTGTATTTAAAGAAAAAAAGTTAATTAATTTACAAGAATAATTACTTTGAATGTGAGTGTCAATGACCCTTCTCACATAAAACTCTTCCAATACAATCTTGTTTTCATCTCAGTGAGGACAAAAGATGCTTCAGCTATCCTGACAAAAATCTTTGTGAATTGCTATAAAATAAGTTCTACTGAAGGGGTTTCTGTAGCTTCCTTTTAAATTCTATTTAGTTATTGTCTGTAAACAAAAGAAGCTGAACTGGCCTAGTTTGGATTTGTATGAAAAATTATAACGAAATAATGAAAACAGTAAGCAATAAAGAAAGGAAATAACTGCTTTTAATGTTCTCTGTTAAATGTAATTGTGACATTTAGGAATCAATTTGCTTCTTTTTCTAACATGCATTATTTCACTGATTAGCACAATGTGTAGCAAAGACATAGAAGACATCTTTTGTTGTAATTCTTATAGAAACTAATCTGGTTTTCATCTGTTTTTTCCAAAGTATGCATTTTTTTTATTGAAAAATTGTATTTTAAGAATTTGAGATGATTCAAGATCCAATCCATTGCAAAAGAAAAGACATTCAGTTATGTTAGAGTTCCATTTCATCAAGACATATATACACAGTTTTCTTTTTTTTTTTTTTAAAGAAAAACAATCGCTAAGACATGCCTCTGTTAAGGTACCCTGCTGCCAGCATATGGCAAAAACACTGGCACCTTGCCTGGAAAGTACAGCAAGAACTGATAGGTCTGATCTCATTCTGTGGCTGGAGAGAAAACAGACTACAGCAAAGGCCAGTGTTATGGCCTGCGACCATCAAGTGCTTGGCAAGAAGCACAAGTTCCTGAAAACAGAGGCAGGAAGGTGAATTGATTTTGCAAGTCAGGGAAAGAGATTTTATCTCCCTAAGTGATGGCAGAGCCCCCAGAACAGTCCTTGTTAGAGCTGGACCTTCAGAGGTCTCTGTGTAATTGTGTTTTACATGCTACTGTGAAATAAATATTTCAAGGTATAAATGTTTAAGAAATAATGGTGCTAACTTAATATTTAACAAGTCAGTCTCAATTTCAAGTATTTCTTGAGAACTGGGATGAAATCCTGCAGCAGCACAACTTCTAAAAAAGAGGCTGATTTTCTTCCATGCTGTTGTATTGCTGAGCCAGACATTCAGAATAATAACCTGTTCCATGTGAAAAAGAGAAGCACTGACTTTTTTCTTTTTTTTATTTCTACATTATTTGAAACCTAGCTTGGCAGTACACAGTTTTGGAAGGTTTAATGGTACTCAGTGGAGATGGAATCTACTGTAATTGTCATGGTTCATAAACCAGAGATTCTCAAGAGACTTTAACGCTTCTAGTCCCAAATATGGTCAAGACTTCTAGCTAGATGATTACACTCCATCTTCCATGAAGATATTTGTATGCTAAGTATCATCCTATAGTGATGATCATTTTTATGCTTATACAGATTAAATATGCATATTCCACTGTGACAATTATAAGGGGAAATAACAAAAACACTGTATTTAAATTATTTAACAGAAAATACCCTAATTTCAGAAAATAATAGCGGAGCTTTAACAAGCTAATTTGTTACAGTCTAGCAGGAACAACAATCTGATGTTGAAGATGTACCTTTCTTCATCCTCCTAAATGTTTCATAATTTAAATCTTAATTGTAAAAGGTTTCCTAACCCCTTCCCCTTCCTCATTCCACTCATCTTCCCATTCTCAGATGAAGAGAAGGGGAGAAATCAGAGACCCTGGATTAAACTCTTTCCCTTCAATACTTCTACTAGAAAGGGAAAGAAATCACAAAGAAAAAGAATAAGACCACTGGGATTTTTCTCATCAAATACAGAATGGAATCAACTTCCAGATTGCTTTAAATATTTGTCAAACTCAGAAAATGCTGTAAAAATTAAAATATAAA